>NC_090647.1:287233377-287533377 GCF_040937935.1 Hyperolius riggenbachi
CCTTCGATTTGCTCTGTGGGAGAGTACCTACCTCCTTCTCACAGTGCTTGGGTACATGCTGTATTGTGCTACTTAGTGCCAGGCCTGTCATTCAACCAAGCTGATTTGCAACCCACGGAAACAAGGTAAATGTGCCTGCATATCTTTCAATACAATGGAGACACCACACAAGTCGAGATCAAGGCACCAAACACAACAATTGTGAATCAGGCAGTACTATATTGTAATGGTTTGGGCATATATGATTGTGTTCAAATCTGAGAGATACAGACACCCAGCTGCCAAGTTGAGTTTCTTTATTAGAAAAATACAGGAGAAGTGGTTGCAAGATGAGCGCAGAAATAGTCATCTGTGGTCCTTACATGTTTTGATTGTGGTCTTGATGCTCTGGTCTGTGTTTTCCTGGCTTGGAAAGGTTTTCTTTAAGGGATGATTTTGATGGATCCAGGATGATGGGGGTTGAGACATGGCTATCATCACGTGTTTAATGGTAGGCCAGGAGTGATTTTGCCCTAGTAGGGGTTATAAGTTCCATGTTGCTCCAGTGGATATTTCTATTTTTGCAGTTACCCTCTCTGGGCTTCTATGCTCCTGGTTTAGATGAATCATCAGCCACACATCAGCAAAGTTGGGAATCTGCAGTCAGAGACCGTAATCTGTTTCAGCTTCTTATTTACTCATTTTCCTCTGTAGACCTTTGGTGGTGACACACATGCAGCAAATGCAGATTTCCCCTCTGGTTTCTCTGTTTATCTCTAAGCAAGACAGGCTAATGTGCAATGTTACAATCTGCTTCCTCTGCATGTTCCCAATGAAATAAGCCCTATTTTATATCTGAAAATAGGTGAGCTGCCTACAATCCTATCCATCTACCTATCTATCTAGTGATCAATCAATCTATCTACTATTCTAATCTATATGTGTTCTACATTGGGAGAGAAAGAGCAAGTGCTCTAATCTAAATGTGGTTTCATTCTGTCATGTTTCCTAGAAAAGGTTTCCAGTACTGTGTGTGATCAAATTGTTGGGACATTTTTACCATTTAATCTCTTGTAAGGTGTCATAAATCCCCCTGGCACAGTTAATTGATGTTTTTAATCCATCTAAAGTCCTTTCACTAATACATAAAATTTGGTGGCGTTGAGAGTCATAGATTTCAACTCATGTACCGCTGAAGAAACTTTCAGATAATTGCTACTGACAAAGGAAACTTCTTTTTTTAGACCAAAAAGGCTAAGATATTAGGAAAGGTCACAGTGGGGTAATTGTCTTCCACTGCCAGGCCTTTGTGGTGAGTTTAATATAATGATGGAGGAATATTACATTATAATCAGGGGTTGAAGCATTCTCGAAATTTTCAAAAATGAAGGGAATCACCAGATTATGGATTTCTTAACAGTAGCACAATCCTGTGTGTGTGTGTGTGTGGGGGGGGGGGGGGGGGGGGAGGGTGCACAGTTTATTAAACGCAGCACATTATATGTAGAAGGTTATTTGCTCTGAACAGTGCTGCCAGTTATTCAACAATGGACACTGGTTTAGGGATGATTTCATTCAAGGCTTACAAGGCATGAAAAAACCTGGAATACTGACAGTGTTTTTGATGTTATGTACTACCTTTTCATGTTTTATCTGTGACTAACTCAAGCCATTTGTCATGCAGCATATTATACCTAGAGAAAAAAATGTTTATATGAATGCATTCATTTAACTCCCAGTTGTCCAGGCACTACCATAGAGCAACTGCAGGTTATCAGCTCCAAGTGTATGATTTGGGTACCAGCTCTGGGCTGTTATCCTCCTTACTTGACTGTGACGGATTAGACTCTGGATGAAAATGTTTTAAAGTGTATAGTAGTTAGGGTTGGTTTGGTTGACATTTTGGGAGAGTTAGGGTTTAGAGATACTGTATGGAGAGATTCAATTTACCTGCTAGGTTTTATGAGGTTAGGGAAGGGATCTGCAAGATGAAGAGGCTATGGGTAGGAATTAGGGAAGGCATTGGAGAGGATAGGAATATTAGGGTTAGGTGTAGGAAGGGGTTTATATTGTGAGCATGAAAGAGCTAGGTGTAGGAAGGGGTTTACACTGGGAGGAGGTATCAGTTAGCTGTAAAAACAGGTTTACATTGGAGAGAGGTTAAAGTGAGGTGTAGGAATGAGTTTACATTGGGAGGAGGTTAGGTTTAGGAGTAGGAAGTGGTTTATATTAGGAGTAGGAAAGTGTTAGGTGTTAGGTAGGGGTTCACAGGGGGAGGCTTACTGGCTGAAGGGTTAATGTTAGGCATGAGTAGGCAGAAGAACTGTTCTAAAGACAATATAGGGGGATCAGTGAGCATGGTAAACTAATAATCTGCCAGCAGAATCCAGCACCCATATTAAATGGCATTGGATTCAAAAGTTCCACTTGATTATATAAGAAGATACCCTACATCTCCCCACCCCTTCCATTTGCAGTCAGCTATTACAGATTCAGACTTTATCGAACAAATCCATGATGGCCAGTAAAAGTAAGCCTGTTTTCATAGCTACCTTATTTACTTCTAGCCTGGAAAACGTAGTTTGCAATCCGCTGAGGGTCCCATTTGATTAATGGGAGTCTGAAGATCTGCACTTCATGAAGTGACAGTATGGGCAGGCACATCCCCTATTGATGTCATCATTTGTTATCTGCACCAATACAAAGGCTAAAGCATTGCCATGTGAGAGAGGGGGCGATAGGCCTTGATCAGTTAAACCTTTGACTCCTAATTGGTTTTGGTTGCCTGCATCAAATCACATGCTCTTTATTTCAACAGATTGAGAGGCAATTAAAGTCTTTTACACACTTTCAATTATGATTGTCCAATCACTGACCAATTTTACCACCTCTGTGTAGTATGAGTGTCAACAGATATTGAATAGTGTGTAGGTAAACCGTATACTACATGGAAGTGGTGAAATGAGTCAGTGATATGACAATCATGAAGTGTGTACCAGGCTTATGACTGGTATGAAATCAGTGCGTACACACATTCAAATTTAACTGGACAAACATTGGCCAATTTTTTACCTCCATGTAGTATGCAGGCCACAGATTTGAATGCTATGAACAGATTGGTTAGATAAGCTTGCATACTTCATGGAAGTGGTGAAGTAAGCCAATCATTGACCAATCAGAATTGGAAGTTTGTGCATCCTAAGGTGTCTACGAATGATACTTTATCTAGTCTCTCAAACACGTGGAAGGATTGTTCAATCAAGATTGTTACATTAGTGGCCACCTTTATTCGTAGCCAAAAAAAGCATGTTCTGGTCCAAGACTACTTTAAAAATAGGCAGTATGCAAGATGGCCTTAGCTTAGGCCCCTTTTACTCTTAATCAGTTGGTGTGTGTTAGTGTGCGTTAGTATGCTTAGGTACGCGTTTTTTCCATACCAATGCATTGGGAAGAAGAGTTCAGTTAAAACGCGTTAAGTGTGAAATGTGCCATAGGAAAACATGGGATTTACTTTGAAAATCAGTTTTCTTTCAGTTGTAACTGAGAGCAACTGATTAAGTGTAAAAGGGCCCTTAGGGTACATGGTCTTTTGCGTAAAGCGTAATAACTCTTACAGTACAATAGCACTGCCTCAGCTCCATACAGGCATTACAAGATAAGCCCCAGATTCTTTTTGTTCACAAAGAGATTGAACAGTGGCTGTATGTCTTTGACATTATTGGCTGAAGCCCTCGACCTTCTGGAGGGAAAAGTGATTGGAAGGAAGGATATTCTTAAACCGCCTCCTCATCAGGAAGCCTCGAACTCCTTTTCATCCTTACTCTTATATAAGAAACACTGATTCTGATGTGTGCAGAGTGTGCTTCTTTTCTCATTGATCAGAGGTTAGACACAACCATGGTAGATAGGTCTACTATCTAATGTGTATTGGAGATAATAGGGATGAGCAAAATGTTTACCTAACATGGAAATATAAACCAAGAAATTAAAACCATACTTAAAAAAAACAAAAAAAACCTCTGTGGCTGCTGACAAGTCATTAGCTAATGGACCTGTACCTAGTAACTTCCATTCACTAGCATGACTTCCCTTCCTTGGCCAGTGGAGAGTTGCAAGAATTACCCACTTATTCTGATTTTTCTACACACCCAGCAGTCCTATCTCAATCTCCATTATGCCCCCCCCTCCCCCCCCCCCATAGCTGCATATAAAAGCTACAGCAAGTGCACCAGGTATTTTGCAGTAAATGTGATGCATTCTCTTCAGTAAACTGTCCAGTATGCATACATTTCTCCATGATTTACACAGAAGAACACTAACTATTTTTTTGTGGTTTTGGCACTCATCCCATCATAGACAGTTAGAGTAAGTATTCTGAAGTTCTGTCACTTTCATTTTTAAAAGACCGAAATCAGTTGGATCTCACAAATTATAGAGAAAAGAGGAAATGCTTGCTTGCTATTAAGTAATACTTATATAGCAGAGATCCAACTATATTCAACAATCCTATCCTTCTGGTGTTCCACCACACCTATTATCAAGTATTATTATTATTTTTTAGTATAAGGATATATCAATCAATTTGAAACAAGGTAATCTGTATCCAATTATTTTATTGCATCGATTTTTCAAAAGTACGTAATCCTCTTCTGAGGCAGATTCATCACTTGTTACATGTAAACTACAAGTAGAGGATGATATAGTTAGGCAAAACACAGCAAAAAGAAGAACAACACTAGCAGAGGCAGCCCTACCATGGGGCAGACTGAATCACATGATTCAGGGCAGTAGGCTGTAGGGGGCAACATCAGCTCTACACTCAGTTGATCTTTTTCGGTCCCTCCCTTTGCTCTGCTATTTCTGCCCCTGCAGGTGCTGCTCTGGTTTCCCTAAGCTGCAGTTTATTGCTGTGCATGCATGACTGAGGAATGTATGGTGTGTGTGTGTGTGTGTGTGTGTGTGTGTGTCGCACCCAGCCACCCACCTACACACACACACACACACACACACACACACACACACACACACACACACACACACACACACACACACACACACACACACAGTCAACCATACACCTATATACACCCATTCACTCAACTATCAGCATCCAGGCCAAAACAGGTAAAAAAAAAAGATTCATTTCAGCCATAGCCGGCCTTTGACCTGTGCGACCAGAGCGGGCGCTCAGGGCGCTGGCTTCCAACGGGGCGCCTAATAGCTGGTTACCTATATTGAGGGCACCTACACCTGATTTCTTATACTGGGGGCACCTATAGCTGGCTACCTTTACTGAGGGCACCAACACCTGGCTACCTATACTGGAGGCACCTACGCCTGGCTATCTATGGGGGTGATGGAGACCTTCAACTGACTTCCTATACTCGGGGCACCTATGCTTGGCAACCTATATTGAGGGCACCTACACGTGAGATCGGGGGACTTTTTTTTTGGGGGGGGGGGGCGCACTGCAGCTATAACGCGTGGTGCAAATTGTCAGTGCTGTGCTATCATTCTAAATGGGCGGGGGGGGGGAGCTAACTGTCCCACTGACTTTTTTTATTAATATTCCTGAAAGGTTCTAGCCTTCATTTTTAAGTATATTCAGGATAATGCACTCTTTCCATCCATTTGTGGTTATTAACAGTATGACGTGTCACGGAGATCTGAGCATTTTGCGTGATGTGTCATGACGTCAAAAAAGTTGGGAACCACTGTCCTAGGAGATATCTCAGGAGAAAAGATAAATTGCATGTGGGCCTGTGTGCATGTGAGTGCGTGTGTGTGCGCGCATGCGTAAAGAGGATGAAGGGGGGCACAAAAATCAGATTTTGCTCAGGGCGCTGTGAAACCTAAGGCTGGCCCTGATTTCAGCACTCCTCTTCTTGTAGTCCAGTTTGGCAGTAGGATGGATGCATCTAATTGGCACTCTACGGCAGGGCCGGATTACCAAACAGGCAACAAAAGCAGTCGCTTGGGGCCCCATTTAGAGTCAAAACGGCCCCATCAGCACATAAACCAGCCCTCGCCATCCTGTCAGCGGTGGCTGGATGGTATAATGGTTAAAGGGACTCTGAGCAGTGCAGTAAGTATGGAAAGATGCATATCATTTTAAAGCTCTCTTTCTTCTCTTTCCAATGATATATAAACCGCCGCCCTATGCCTTTTAGTTTTCGCTATTTTCCCGATCGAAATCGTGGCCATGGCAATTTCGATCGCGAAAATAACAAAAACTAAAAGGCGTAGTGTGGCAGTTTATCTATCATTGGAAAGAGGAGAAAGAGAGCTTCAAAATGATATGCATCTTTCCATAGTTACGTTGTATTAAACAGGACGACTTTTCTCCAACGTCGGCAGCTCGATTCAGCACAATGCAATGAAATATAAGGAACCCAGGGGGATATAATTACAAACATCATGCTGGTAGGTGTGAGGATGTAATTAATTAGGTGTGGGTATGCTTAACCACTTAACGACCAGCGCTGTTTTGTGTGATCTGTGCTGGGTGGGCTCTTCAGCCCCCTGCACAGATCAGGTGGCAGGCAGGGCGATCAGACTTGCCCCCCTTTTTTTCCCACTAGGGGGATGTCCTGTTGGGGGGTGATTGCCGCCGCCTAGTTGTGCCTAGTCAGGGGGGCACTCAAAACCCCCCCTCCGCAGCGATATTCCCCCCTCCCTCTCCTTCCCTCCCTCCCCTTCTCAATATAGGCGGTACAGGACAGCGATCCATCCTGTACCGCCTCAGATAGGCTTCAGCCTATCAGGTGGCGGCGATCCCCGGCCAATCAAAGGCCGGGGATCGCCGATCTCCTTTGCGGCGCTGCTGGGATTACATCCCTGGGTGTTTACATTTAGACTGCGAGCCGCGATCGGAGGCTCGCAGGCTGTTCACGGAACCCCGCTCCGTGAACTGACAGGAAACTTCGAGCGGCCGTTTCCATGGAAACACAGGTGGGACCGGTGGCTGGTTGTTAAGTGGTTAAAGGCATACCCACAGGCACTGCTCGGAGTCCCTTTAAGGGCTCTGCCTCTGACACAGGAGACCAGGGTTCGAATCTCGGCTCTGCCTGTTCAGTAAGCCAGCACCTATTCAGTAAGAGACCTTAGGCAAGTCTCTCTAACACTGCTACTACCTATATGGCGCATCCTAGTGGCTGCAGCTCTGGCGCTTTGCGGGGAAAAGCGCAATATAAATGTTATTTGTCTTGTCTTGTCTTATCAAATGATGCTGTGCACTGCTGATTGTCTTCAGAGCCTGGCTCTCCTCCTAGGTCCCCCTCCTGCTACTGTGCACACTGTAGCTGCCCACTCCTCCCTCCCTTCCCACAGAGAACCACAGCTGCAGCAAGAATGATAGCAGCAGATGGCAAACGCTCACTCACCTATCCATGATCCAAGCGATAGAGATCCCGTCATCTGAAACCCATCTGTCTCTTCTACAGTGCAGCCGCTCGCTCTGAACTTCCTGATTCTCAGATCAGACAGGAAGTAGGAAGTAGTAATAGTAGTAATAACAGAGAGGCAGCACTCTAGAGGAGACAGATGGACTCCGGATGACGGGGCCTCTATTGCTTGGATCGCAATAGGTGAATGTGAGTCATCTGGTGCTGTCATTCTCCCCCACTGCGGCTGCCTTCTCTGCTGGACTATTGTATTCACTGGGATGGAGGCTGCATGGTGGCTGTCTAGTTTGGGAGGAAATCGGTTGTTCAGTGGTGGGGGTGGTTATGTAATTCTGTCTGGGGAACGGCTTCCGGTTTGGCAGTGTCCAGAGCTTTCTGCTATTGCCAGGCTGGAGATGCAGGGGGAAAGTGCTGCTGCTGTGATATCTGGCGCCCTCTTCACAGGCGTGCCCCAGCCCCTGAGTGCAAATGTCCCAGCCATTCATCTCTCACTCTGCAGTTTGCCGCTGCTATTCCCTGCATTGTGCACCCACAGAGGAAAGCGGGCTATTGCCCATAGCAACCAGTAGCTCGGCTGCCCCGGTGTGAGCGGCATGTTGCTGTGCAGCTGCATCTTCTGATTCTATTACGACATGATGGTGGGGCCCAAATCAGTTACTTTGCTTAGGGCCCCATTTAGCCTTAATCCGGCTCTGCTCTACGGCCTGATGAAGAGCCTGGCCCGAAACAAACTAGTGTTGTTGCTGTTACAATATATCTTGTGCAACATGTGATGAATTAAACCAAGCTCTCATTGTCTTTATTTTGCATAGCTCTTTAACAGTAAAGGTGCATACACATGCACAATTACTGCTGCTATAGAGGGGGAGGAGTGCAGACCAACGTGTGTACGGTTCTTCACAATAGCTACCAGAAGAGAAAACTGGATAAGGCATTAAAATATTAAAGAGTAACTGTCAGGCTGCAGAAGCTAATTTAAACCTCTATTCTCCTGTGTTAAACAGTTTAGACAGAAGCCAAAAAGACATTACTAAAGATAAAGATCTCTCTTACATTTAATGTGTGCTTATCAGCACATCTAAGCTCCTAAGGAGGACGCAAGCCGCATTCCATACTGCAAAGCATTCTGGGGCCCTCCCCTCGGCTGCTAAGGAGAAGACGGGATCAAGTTTCAGCAGCTTCTAACGCAGTCCAGCCACAGCACAGATAAATCTCCGGGAAGATTACTCTGCAGCAGTCCGCTATTGTTCCTAGCCACATGGCTCATTAATATTCACTGCACACTGTGTTATTCTGTACTAGCTCCTCTGTGATCAGAAGCAGGCAGGACATGACGACACATTTGGCTTCACAAACATGGAACCTGCCATGGGCTGTCAGGAGCATCATTCTCTGCATATACTATATACAAATTCTGTGAAATCCAAACGTGGACAGTGAAATGCATATGTAATGTAAGTACAGCCAATCTTTAGCTACTGATATATGTGTTTATTTTCTCTGAGACCTTATACCTAACAGCTCCTCTTTAACTCAGAGCCAATAATGCTGGATTAAATGTTCAGTATTCTATTGGGAAGAGTTCACCTATTCTGTGCACTGAAAGTTATTCAAGCATTGCATGTTTGTGTTAATGAGAACATACACTATTTTATTTCATTGAATTGCATTGCTCATGTATTCTGTGGACATACTTTGCAGTTGACAGCAATAGTTACATGAGGAGACCATGCAGGATTTAAAAAAGTTTATCACTGAAAAGTATCCACCCCTAATTTTCTTTGGGGTAAGGAAGTATTGATGAATATTATACAACTTTTCAGAGCTGATTATTATGCCAGAGGATTTTTGAAAGAGCGGTTGCCATGGAAAGTGGATAATGAATTGTTATAATTAGTATTATTAGTAACTGTATAGCCTAGAATTTACTGTATTACCACTCCTTTGGAAGATGTAGAGAGACAGTGCAAGCAATGAACTTCCTCTTTTTCCATATAATAGCCAAGGAGTCATGCAATTATGCATTGTATCAGTCAGTCCAACCCAGGGAATTAAAGCTGACCATATATGGACATAAAAAGAAACCTAACATCTTCACTGTGGGCATTTAAACAGGAATGTTACCGAAAGACAGTGGCTGGTTGTGTGTGTGGGTGGGTACATTGCAACGTTGAGAAGTTAAAAAATAAAATGCAGATAAAAAAAAATATTGATACTTGCCGTGTAACTGTTCATGTTGTTTGATCCATCTTGAGCCTGTGGGTCATCATCATTGCTACTGGCAGACATGAAAAAAAAACCCAGATAGTATCAACTGCCATTATCTTTAAACACACCCACTAACAATGTGATAGGCTAAAGGTTTGCACAGAGGGAGATACTGCTTGCTTGGCAGTTGGAAACAGGTTCACAGACAGTTAACTGTCAGGGCCATGGTCCTGGCATCACACTATGGGAGGGGTTTCACCGCAACATCAACCATAGAGATGTCCTTGATGATCTATTCAATAAATGGTACAGACGTCTGACGGGAAAGGTGGTATTGGCTACTAATTTGGATGAAGTTCAATCCTGAGTTAAAGTTCCTCTTTACGTTTATACAGATTTGGTAGCTAGTGAAGTAATTAATAAATATATCTTCCTTGCTACCCATCCATCCATCCATCATTCATAGCCTATCTGTGCTCTTGCAAAGGTTGTGACTAAAATTATGTTTGTATCAAGAACTGTGTATGGACATGCAATACTCTGTGACATTGTATTTTAAGATACCCATAGCCTAGTCATTTTTAAATAGCCAACATGCAGAGCATGAAAAAGGAACCTTCATTTGTAACAGGCCAGTGCTCCCACATACTTGTGGAATCCATCATTGTTTGAACAAGCTAATCCAATCCAGCATTGAGTTTTTTATAGACATCAATCATCCATTCAGTAAATAATACACTCCAGAAACTGAACAAACAGGTCGGCATCAATCAAGCACACAGATGTATATATCAAGTCCATTGGTACTGTAAGAGAAAGCTCCTTTTATAACAGAAAATTGGACAGACAAGCAAAGACTATCCATTATCCACACTACATATGCAAGCGGTGTATCTAGATTGTGAATCCCACAAGGTTTAGCAAAGTGATTTGTTCAATGCAGCTTGCATGTACCCCAAAAATGCTTCAACCATGTGTGTATACTGTATCATTTCCTTTGACCATTTTTTCTTTTCATTTTAAAGACCTGTACTATCAATTGGTGTACTGTTCATCAGGATCAGAATCAATTTAGTTGGCTAAGTAAGGTTGCACTTACAAGGAATTTAACTTGGCAGTTGGTTAACAGACACAAACAAAACAATTCAAGGACAAACAGTATATATTGATGTAAATATTGTAAAATAAATAATGTCATTTTCTGCAGTTTACTAAAATAAGAGAAACACGTTTGATTTGGCTAAGCCCCAAAACATAGGAAACGAGAAAACCCTGGTGGGGATTTCCCTGTATTCCAACTTAACGTGAGTCTGAAGCTAGATTAAAAAATCTCTCAGGAATCAGTTTGGGGCCAGGTTTTGTACAGATAAGCCACCAGCTTGTGGGCCAGCGATGCAAAAGGGGCAATGGTGTGTCCCAAAATGGAGAGGCATAGATCTGTAAGTAGGAAATACCATATTTTTCAGACTATAAGACGCTCCTGATCATAAGACGCACCTAGGTTTAGAGGATAAAACCAGAGGAAAAAAATATATACTAAACCTGGTGCATCCATGGCGAAGGGGCATCTTGTCTATTATGCCCCCTTTGTAGTTCATGCCCCCTTGTAACTCTTGTGTCTCCCTGTGTCCACCTCTGGAACCCTTGTGTCCTCCTGTGTCCCCCATGTGTTCACCTCTGTCCCCCTTGTGTCCTCCTCTATGCCCCATTGTGTCCCCCTGCATCCTCCATTTGTCCTCATATCCTTATTTGGCCCTGTGTCCTCCTCTGTATGGGAACATTACAGGGAGTCGCCGACATTGCGGTGGGTTGGAGGTTCATATTGGCAGGCTTTCACAAGTCAGGAACACCCTGCATTTGGACTATAAGATGCAGAGACTTTTTCCTCTACCTTTGGGTGTGAGTCTTAAGGTGCCCATACACTCGTCAGATTGGCAGAAGATAGATAAGAAATGCATCTGATGATCTATCTGATGCGTTTTTAGAACATTTTTTACCAGGATAGAATTCCAATAGATTTCAGTTTGAAATCTGTTGAAATTCGATCTGATGGCATTTTTTTGCCATCAGATTTCCATTAAGGCCAATGCAAACTGATAAGCAATCTCATCAGATCGACCTAAATTTTCCACCCTGCTAGTTCGATGGAAATCCATCGAAATCGATCGAAATCGGCCGTCGATCGGTCGATTGGCCAACCGATTTGCGATCGATCGATCGATCGATCGACCGCGATCGATCGGTCGGCCAGAAAATCGGCTGAGTGTATGGGCTGCATTATAGTCCAAAAATACATTAGTTGCTTTAGTCTGTGCACAGCCAAGATGACACACCAGTCTCTCGCTGATGCAATTGGGGCCATTGTACATAGGCCAGATTTTCAGCAGAGACAGCCTAACCAGCCTCCACAACCATCTAGGCTTACCACTTAGAACAATCAGAGTCTTTATTAATCTCTGCTGAACAAGCCTTACACAATAAAAGACAGTTCATAAGCAGTTTCTTAACATTTCAAAAATAAAATGTGATCAGAATTGAATGAATGCCAGTATAGTATCCTTTCAGAGCTACATATCATCAGCTTTCAATACAGCACACACTCCTTGGACCAGTTCCATTGTCACCATTTGTGTTTGGTGCCCTTTTTAATATAACTGTGTATTAATTTCAACTAACTCCCCAACATGTTCAAATTTATAACCTTCGCTACTGCTGAGCTGGCTTTGGAGAGCTACCGTATCTCAGATACAGCTGATGAATGTCCGCAGAAAACTTCCAGGACAGCAGAATGCTGATTTTTTTTTTTATTTTGTACTAGATTTTAATCATGCTGACAGTGATAAAAATGTGGATCTCCTTTCTTGTCTGTGTCTTATATATATACTGTATATACATATTTATATTTGATGCTAAGACAGCCTTCCATTACAACAAGTCGTTTTTAGTAGTGAAAGCACTGCAAAAATGCGCTGTACAGTGAATGCAAAACGGTTTTCCTATACTTTGTATTGAAGCACAAATGCTCCAAAAATGCTGCAGGCACAGAGATTGTAATTTCGGGAAATCATAATGGCTACTGTGGGATCAACTCCATTCAATTCCAGAACCCTGCTGAAAGTGCTCTAGTGGGCCGAAGATTTTCCTAATTATGCAAACAATTCCTTAAAGGGACTCCGAGCAGTGCAGAAACTATGGAAAGATGCATATCATTTTAAAGCTCTCTTTCTCCTCTTTCCAATGATATATAAACCACCACTCTACGTCTTTTAGTTTTCGCTATTTTCGCGATTGAAATTGCCGCGTCCGCGATTTCGAAAACTAAAAGGCGTAGGGCGACGATTTAGGTGTCGTCAGAAAGAGGAGAAAGAGAGCTTTAAAATGATATCCATCAAGCCATAGTTACATTGTATTACACAGGCCGACACTTTCCCCAGTGTCAGCAGCTCCATTCTGCTGAATGCAGCTGCTGACTTTGACAAAAAGTCGCCCTGTGTAATACAATATAACTATGGAAAGATGAATATCATTTTAAAGCTCTCTTTCTCCTCTTTCTGACGACACCTAAATCGTTGCCCTACGCCTTTTAGTTTTCTCTATTTTCGCGATCGAAATCGCGGCCGCGGCAAATTCAATCGCGAAAATAGCGAAAACTAAAAGGCCTAGGGTGGCGGTTTATATATCATTGGAAAGAGGAGAAAGAGAGCTTTAAAATGATGTGCATCTTTCCATAGTTTCTGCACTGCTCGGAGTCCCTTTAAGAAAATTCTTACAGTACCCCAAAACAGCAAACTGTTGTCAGGGTTGCTGGAACCATCATGTGCTCTTTCTTATATCTAGAAAATAACTAGCTCCAGATTGAAGTGAAAAAAATAACTTTTAATAATATTTCATTATGACATGTCTGGTGAAGAACTGACACGATATATGAAATATGTTCCAAAACATTTTAATAATAATATCCATACAAGGAAGTAGAGAAAATGGCAGAAAACAAAATGGAGAATGCAGGGATTATTTTTTACATGCACTGTTAAGTGTGTATTTTTGTTATGTGCGCCATAATGAAAGCCTGAGTACCCCAAGGTACAGGCAATGTTATCTCATATATCACTGCACTCATATACATTTATTATCAGTGCACCAAAATTGTATGTAGATGGTCTCCAAGCATGCATTGTTGCTTTAAATGAACCAGAAAACATTGAGTTTTTTTTACATAATGATTTTTCATTTTCAAAAATTCAAAACTTGTTGCGTGTAATTAAATTTATCAAGTCAAACCACTTTCTGAACCCACCAGAAGTACCCCCTGGGGTAAACATACCACATGATGAGGACCAAAGGCTTAATTGCATACATTGCAGCCTCTAGTACATGCCAAATGTATCATTTCTTATGTTACTCTCAAAGGCTTTTCAATATTAGATTCCTCCTCACATGTACATACCATGGGCACTCCACAGATTATAGGTTTCACTATCCATCTTTTAAAGATACATTGCTGCATAGTTAAAACTGAAGCTTTTTGATCTCTTTCAGCCCCTTACACACTCCTAGGACTTCTGGTTTACTATGAACTTGCTGGGCAATCTGTAACCCTGGGTGTTTCAAGTCCTACCCCATAGAGCCAAATTAATCCATGCCATGCTTTCATGCAGATCAACCAATCCAAAACAGTCTAAATTCATGTTGGATTGGTTTGGCTCTGTAATATTAACAAGCTGGCACATTGGCCTCGATTCATAAAGCATTCCCACATGCAGTAATGCTGAAAACAGCTGACTTTACCCTGGACTTAGCAAAATGTCAATTCATAAAAGCAGTTACCGCATGAAAAACTGAAATTCCTGAGCAGTGAGGTAAATTACCACCTTGTGCGGTGTACACCTCCAGCACATGTCAGTAAATGTCAATTCATAAATATTAGAGCAGGCAGTAATGACATGGAGAATATCGCCTGCTATGAAGAGATGATAAGGGAGAAATAAGAGCAAGGGACTGTGTAAAAGCCAGCAGCAGAGTGATCGGAACAAACAAAGCTTCCCTGAATACACCTGGGTGTATTTTTTAACCTGTTGAGTACCTGTTTTCAGATGCTATTTCACATCAGAAAGCCTGCATGTGTAACATTTCTTGAAGTTCTTCTAAGCTGTGGCAATTAAATATATTGTTTGGAAAGACTAATAGACAGATTCAGCGCAAATTCAGGGCAAACAGAGGCAGTATAACAAAACATGCACATCTAAAGGGAAGTTGGGGATGCCTCTTTTATTGTAATGCTGGCTCTGCACTGAGAACAGGAATGTAATAACTCAGCCAGCTACTCATTAATGTATCAACTCAGCCAGCTAATATTCTTATTACCGACACTTTAGTTCGGTAAATCTCCGCATTTCTATCACAGCTGTAAAAATGTTTATGAATTCGCACACAAAAGTCTAAAATACAGAATGCAGTATTCTCCCGACCACATTTTTTTTATCGCATATGCTTTTATGAATTGAGGCACAACAAGCAAAGGGGGTTTGCTGAGCTGGGATTCCACACCAAGTATGACACCTGGTCCGCCGGTGCACAATCCCTCCGTGGGTCACCACTCCACACCAGTAGGATACAATTCGAAATGAAGGAGGCACTCAACTGGTGTTTTTAAACTTGCGTTTAGGTGTCGGCTACTGTTTTGATAAACGCAAGTTTAAAAACGCCAGTTGAGTGCCTCCTTCATTTCGAATTTTATGAATTGAGGCCTTTGTTTCATTCCAGCGGATCTGGAGGTGTGTTTAGCTTTCAGGAACCTCAAAGACATGATTTGCATATTCTGCAGCGATGCACTGTGGGATGCCTCAGAGCTCACTCCAACCTGAATAATCACAAATACCTTCTGTTTTAAGAAGTCAAACTTTTGTTTTGCTAAGCAAAAGTGAGCCCAATTTGCTGTGAATTCAAGCTTAACATTCTTGCACAAATCCCTGTTTTGTTTACTTAAATGTGAGCACATTCATTTTTTTTTTAAAAAAGAGAACCAAAAAAAACCTCTCTTTTTATTCTTCTTCAGCTTTGTTCGATTTCTAGGTTGATTTCAGGTAACATAAGGCTGGTGCCAAGGGACACTGACAATTTACCTTTTGCTCTATGCAGTACATTTGGCATGCAAGAGCATGTTCTCCACACCAAAAGGAGGAATTTGTACAGTTGCCTTAGTTGCACAGAAGTGAAATTTGTATTTCCTCGCAAAATCATAGTGGGCTTAAAAAACAAACAAACAAAAAAAAACAAAGGCTATTTTTTTCAATATGGGTTATATAGTTGATAAACATGCAAATATTTGTTTGAAATTGATTTTTAAACATCTCTTCTGTAACTCTGGAATTAGATTGACAATTGTAGCTGAATTAGGAATAAATGTAATTGGGCACATTGCAAAGGCCCCCATTCTTGCTCTAATTCCAGTGACTGTCTCATGCTACCAGAGATGTGGCGAACGGTTCTCGAACCGTTCACCGGCGAACATCTCCAAATCCCTGGGGCTCTTACTACTTCCGGGTCGCACTGACCCGGAGTAATACGCCTGCGCTGCCCGGCGGAGCGCGTCCTAGATCGCGCTCCTGTTGCCGGGCACTTTCTGCGCGTGTGCATGACGTCATGAATGACATCACGCTCATGCGCAGAGTGCCCGGCAACAGGAGCGCGATCTAGGACGCGCTCAGCCGGGCAGCGCAGGTGTACTACTCCGGGTCAGTGCGACCCGGAAGTAGTAAGAGCTCCAGAGATGTTTGCCGGGTGAACAGTTCGCCACATCTCTACATGCTACATGTTAGCTTTGAACATGCACAGTGTGTCATAAGACTGGTGTGTTATCAGTGTTTGAATGACTTAACTTGTTTCATTTAGTTTTATACTAAATACTAAATAAACATTATTTCATCTGGTTTTGCACAGCTTGTGAATACCTTAAAGTAAACCTGTGTCCAAATCCTGTTAAGTACAACAAACCTGGGATATCATTATTATACACATTGTTGTCTTATGATTGGTTTATGTCTGACTTGTGTTATTTTTCTATGCTCTGAATTAGCCTTTTTTTTTTTAATCTGAAAAAATTAGGACTAGTTTGTAAATTGTGCCTGCCCTTTCCTCGTCATGTCATCTGCTTCCATGGGGCCAATATCATCAGCTATAGACTTGTGACACTATGGACAGTGTCTGGCAGCTAGTCTATGACTGTGATCCTGCACCCCTATTCTGTGCTGCTTCTCATTCAGACCCCCAGGACTTCTTCATTCAAAATATTGGATCTGAGGCTGAGGTAACCAGTGAAACACCCAAAAACCCAGCTAATACAGAGTCCAGCAACAGAGCCAAAGTTCAAACACAGGAGGTTGGATGACTTACTAATCTAAGGGTGAAACAAACTCTAAGGGCCCGTTTCCACTATGAAGCGATGCGAGTGCGGCTAGCTAGCCGCATTGCATCAATTCCGCTGCCGTTCGTGTCACTTCCGCATCAGGACTGGAGATGCGAAAGCATATGTAGGGGACGGCAGGTGGATGCCACTGTGCAAGAATCTGCAGCATGCTGCAGATTCTCAGATCACTCTGCACCACTCCGTGCGCAATGCACGCAATGGAAACTGTTCAATTGGCTTGCATTGGTTTCAGGACACCCACAGTGTGATGTGGCTATGTAGCCGCATCATACCACATATAATGGAAACAGGCCCTAAGTCAGCCAGAGGTCATACACAGAAGATCCAGCAGACAAGCAGATGAACCAGGGGATGAGACAGAAGCATAGTTAAACCAAAGCAAAAGTCAATCCAGGCAGCAAACTAAGTAGGGCAGGTCAAAGAAGCCGATGTCAGTTATCACACAGAGCAGTATGAAAGCACATCCTTCACTGAACAGGAAGCTGAACAACATAAAGAGCATGAAGCCAAGGCAGGGAAGGAAGGACTTTTATAAAACAGGCAGCCAAGCAGGGAGTAGATGCAAACCAGACTCACCAGACCTTCATTTAATTTATCCAGAGTGTTCTAGGTGAACTTGGCAGCAAGCCAGCTGCCATGCAAAGCAGAATTACCGGGTGAATAATTAGCCAACTGATAAAAAGGCAAGCTTGCTGTAATGCCTAATGCTGTCACTGGGGACAGCAGCAACACTCCACCTAGTTCTCAGTCTGACAGGCTGGCGTAGAACATAACAGGAACATACAATACGAGTGCATGTATGTGGGGAATTTACCAAGTTCTGATTCCTAAGTCCTAACAGGTGTTTTGTTTTTTAACTGGTTGAAATGAAGGATTGGAAAGAAGGAGGGATGCTAAACCCACTACCCCAGCTATGCGACCTGTGTGCTGTACACGCGCTGTGCCAGATCATTTTTATTTCAGAGGTGATTCCAGGAATTTAGAATGAAAATATGGATTTCGGCCGCATAGTGCAAACCCCTTGAACAAAGCTAGTATAACATTTACTATTCTGTAATTTAGAAGTAGATGCAGAGATTGCTCTAAGTGTAGCATGTCTATGAACCATAACTTCAAATTTGCTCCCAAAGTGACATATACTGTAGCTTTTATGACATTTTTTAAAAGTGCTATGGCTCTCACAGTAAACTTTCCCTCTCTTTTCCACCTACTGTGCCCATAGCCACCAAATCTGGTTCAGGCTTTTGATCTCTTCATGTGTGAAATGTTTGCGGGAATGTGTCAGAACTCTATCTCAAGGAGCTTTAACATCTGCTCTCATCAAAAGTTGACAATTAATTAGCCAGCTATCTCCCACTTCAGACTAGATTGCATAGATCCTTTATTATAAGATTTTCAGTTACAAGGTTATCAGTCAGGATTTTTTTCTGGACAACACTCTCTGGCTATAAAAGGCCAAAACCACTGAGAGACAGAAGGGCCCGTCATTTGTAGTCAAAACTCTATAGACAGTACCTGCAAAATGGTGTTATTTAAATAATAATACTTTAACGAATACCTAAAGTGACATATGCATGATAAGATAAACATATACACATATAGTGTTAGCCCCACTAATACATGATATGGAGTCCCTTTCTGTTTTCATGTACAACGAGAGTTAAAAACTTGAGTTGCTATCTATGCAAAAGAGCTTTTCAACAGTTTGTAGAATTCAGTCCCGTTTCCTGAAAAGTAAATAGAAGCTAAAAAAAAAGCTGATATCTGTAAGGGAGAAGGGAGATAATAACAGTTTACTGCAGAAAAGTTTAAAGGGTCATTACTTCTGCATCTTTTTCAGCTTAAAAGGCAGAGCGTGGGAACTGCAGCCGTGACAGTCTGATGCAATCTTAAAAATAAAGCTATAAAACGAAAAAATAAAAATATGAGACTCTTTTCTATGCTACTAATGTTCTATTTATCATGCGTACCCAGGGCCGGCCTTTGACCTGAGCGAACGGAGCAAATGCTCAGGGTGCCGGCTTCCAGGGGGCGCTCCTGCCCTGCCGGCTGCCGCCCTGGCCGCATATGTTTTTCCTATCTACCTGGCTGATGCGGGCTCCGGCTGGGTCCATCTGACGTCACATAGTAGCTCTGGTGCCGCTGGGGGTGATGGGGGCAAACACCAGGAAACTGCTGCAGCGCTGCCTCTTGGAGTGTGAGCCAGTAACTCCACCCCACGGTATGTCATTGGATGGAGCGTGGCTCAGCCTCAAGCTTTTCCGGAGAAGCACGCAGCAAGTGTGTCACCCTGCTGTGATGATGGCCAGGACTCGTCAGTCAGGACACAGGGTCCTGACTGACAAGTCCTGGCCATCTTCTCCTCTCCTGCTCCCAAAATCTTCAGACTGCAATATAATACTGTCTGTATGACAGACACTAAGAAGAAGACAAGAGAAGACCAGCAAAAAGTAAGATTCCCCATCCCCAACCTCCCTATGTTAATGGGGGGATCTGCCTAGGCTAGATACACTAAGGGGGAGGGGGGCTCTGCTGCCTAAATACACAAAAAGGGGATCTGCAACTGCAAGACTAGTAGCCAATAAACATTAAGGGGGGAGGGGGATCTGCCTATATATACTAAAGGGGGATCTGCTGCCTAAATACACTAAAAGGGAATTTGCAAGACTAGTAGCCTATATACACTAAGGGGGGGGGAGGGGGGTCTGCCTATATATATACTAAAGGGGGGATCTGCCTAGGCAAGATACACTTGGGGGGCACCAAAATCTGGTTATGCTCAGGGCGCTGTGAAACCTAAGGTCGGCCCTGGGCGTACTACACAATTTATTATCTCATACGTTTATTTTTACTTCAGTTTCATTTGTTTTCTGATTTTCAAAAACCTTCGATATGGAGTGAAGATTTGGAATTGTAAAGGCAGCTTAAAGACAGGAAACCCTCTGTCGATAATAGCTCGGTGCCTGGCCAGATTGCTCCAGTGATCCATGGATATTAGGAGAGTCGAGAGATATAGTTTAAGTGATACCAGAACAGATTTTCAGAACTTCCTATTCATCTCTAGTGAGAGGTTACATGATCCAGTCCTTTCTTAATACACAGCATTGAACTGCTACACATCACATGATACGGCAGAACATGGATAAAAACTACAGTTTATGCCTCATGTTTTTGTCTGTCAGTAAACAACCACAAGTTTGCTAGTAAATAAGTAAGGTGGCTATAGCATGACCAGTGATGTGGTAACAATAGGGATGCAGAAGTTAGGACCCTTCAAGGTCCTCCTTAAACCTGTATCAACTTTTCATTGATGCTCTGCTGGCAATGATCACCTTTATTATACCTCCCCTACTTACACCTCTCTGGCACTGTGGATGTTTTTGGCAGGTGTTGATGCTACATATCAATTGTTATGTATAAAGTGCTTTAGGGGGGGCAGCATAAAACTCGAAGTGGGGTCAATATCTCTTTCAGTATTCTACTGAGCATGAAAACAGATGTACAAATATCATATAATGAAGCATCAGCATTTCTTCTTTGCTCTAATAGATTATTTACAGCATATAATATACTACCCCCAAGAAAAGTTAAAAACAGGACTTAATTTTTCAATGGAAAGCTCCTTCAGCTTAGGATCCGCACCCAAAGTGGTGATAGCATTATCTTTTGTTTACATTCCTTTATCTGATACAATTACAATTATATTTCTGGCAGCACAGAAACTCCTTCTCTACGTGTGCAGATCAGAGAGAGCCCAGAAGTGTTCATTTCAATATATAAATACTGCAGCTATGAATAAAATGCAATGGCAGCTTTCAGAGCAAATAAACTGTACTTTGGGGAAAAAAAAATAAATTAATAATAATACTTTTGCACAAATCCAAATATGATAACCGTATAAGTTATAAAAAATAGGAAAACACATTTTATTGAATATTATGTCAGAGTTTTATACTGCTTTAAAATGGGAATCTCTGGACTGAATAGCGTGCAGTTGTCCATGAGCCAGAAAGGCCTTTACGTCAGTTCACATCGAATAATAAGTTGCTCTCTTTAACCCCAAATGCCTTACTAATGTCTTCCATTCGAGTGGCTACAAAACACAGCAGTCAGCAATTTGACTCTGCGCATCTGAGGCTATGATTCACTGGCTGCAAATAGTGGCGCCCTACAAATTGTCATTCGGTTAGGATATCAAGTACAAGTCCTCAGATTTAATCATTATCAAGTGTCCTAATGTGTTGTTAAATAAACAGCTTTCTGTAGTCATTATGTCCTTTTATTGTCTTTCCTCTTTGCTTTCATTACATTCAAACAGCAATACAAATTCATTTATGAGTAAACTTCCTGCCTCTCTGCAAATTCCCATCCTCTTAATGTTGTCATTGTCTTCTGACTTTCTTTGAAATCCAGCTCAGTCTGCTACTGTGGTTTTAAAAATAATGTACATTCAATTTACATGGGTCTGTCAAGGGGTTAATTTTTTTGTTTGTTGTATGATTGGTGTAGGCAGAACCTCAATAGTCTCCCACTGATTTGTTTTGTTTGCGTGTGCTTTGTTTTGGTTTGTTCTTTAATTGCGTTTAGTAGCTGCTGGATATGTGAACTTATTGTTCCGAGCAGTCGGATGGGATATGGAATGAGCTTTGTGGCCAAAATTCAAAGCGGTCAGGGTTCTACTGCACTCTCATTGTTTTTCCCATAATAGTCTAATAAGTGGGAACTGACCCTGGCTGTTCTGGAAGAGCCTTAGCACTGTAGTATATGAAATTCATTCCAACTTGTATTGAACTTGCATCTTACAATCCACCGGCATGCTGTGTACTGACGCTCTCCTTGCGCAACTTTCTTCTGACCTCATTTTCCGGTGCAATATTTCTATGCATGATGAGCCTATGGCTTATATTGCTGTCAGATTGGGTGGTTTGCAGGCTGTGATAATCTTAATTGAAAACCGAAATGCGCTGTCCTTGAACTGAATAGAAATATGCCGTTTCAGTCCAGTGTGGTTGTGAACATTCTCTGTCATATTCCAGGTACAGGTATTCTCTCAAAGGAACACTGCATTATCAATCATGCGTGGGGCAGGATAGAGCAATCACCATTCAAACTATACTGAAATGTATATAGAGTTCATTCAGTGTGTGCGAAAAATACTGCAGGTGTCAATAGAGAAAATGACGATATGCATAATACACTCTCTGCTGTCCACATTAATGGTCATCACCACCACCCGAAATAATAATGACATTTTGATTGCTTGATATCAAGTCTAACCATGTGCTGATTTTTATATTTGCAGAAGTACTGGAAGTCTGGTAGTTCAAGGGATTTCAGTTTGCACAATGCTGTCTAGCTGACAGTTGTGTCCGAACCCCGATCCTGTGCTTTATTAGAGATTATGTGACCACCAGTGTTCTAGCATTCTGTCATGTTATCAGTGTCAAAGAGAACCATTAATGCTATTTATGCTATTTTATCTGTGGAATAAGTAGAATAACAGCACTTTTTTTTGTTTGTTTTCTTTAAATACACTGGAGCAAAATAGTCAAACCCATTAAGACTTATGGGTGTATTTACTAAATGTTGGCAAAATTGCCATGCAACTTCACATCCGACAGATAGGTGCATGGCGTAATTAGCATGGCCTGCGTTACCTAGGTAATGCGCACATTGCCAGGCACTAATTAATTTTTAGAAGTACCAATAAAATGAAACTTTGCTAATGCTTTGTGCATGTCCCTTAGTAACTATGACCTGTCTCCAAAGTGAGTGCTGATAACTATGGCCCCAATGGCTCTAGTGTGCCATAACTGTTACACACTGCATTGGATATAATTGCTAGCAGCTATTTAGCAACCTGATATAGAGACTCATCATGACCACTGATCTGACATGAAACTAAATCTACAGGAGTGCCCAGAGGAAACTCATGCACAGGGCCTATTTAAGTCACACGGGGGGCCCTTGGGCAAAAGTAACTTGGCCCCCCCCCTACACCCCCCCAAGCGAAGTCAGCCCCCGAACCGACTGCTGCCCCTCGTGACTTCTCCCATGGCCCCCACACATTGTGTAGCTCAGCTGCTTTGTAATAACGCACCTGTATCAGCTGCTCCATTCTGTGCTTTGCCATCAGCCCTGCTGCCCATGTCTCCTCCATCCGGCACATGTTACGTGTAAATAACATGCACAGGGTCATAGAGGCATGCAGCGTGGCTTAAGAGGGAGCACGGGATGGAGCTGCTGCAGGCAGGGCCGGATTTGTACTCTTTACCGCCCTAGGCCACTGTCACCAGCCGCCCCCCTTCAGTATAGGTAGCGAGATGACCCCTCACCCCTTCCCTCTAGTAAAGGTAGCCTGATGATCCCCCAGTATAGGTAGCCAGATGATTCCTCCCCCCTTCCCTCTAGTATAGGTAGCCAGATGACCCCTCCCCCCTTCCCTTCGGTATAGGTATCCAGATGACTCCCTTAATCCTTCCTTTTAACACCCCCCCACCCCCCACCTTTCAGTATAGGTAGCCAGTTCACCTTCACACCGCAGCACCCTTCATTGCCACTTATTTCTCCACTCTTCTCCAGTGCAGAAGCTTCCTCTTCCTTTCCATCTCCAATGCTGCCCAAGTCCATAGCTGCCGGCCACAATGCAAACGTGCACAGAGAGCAAGGTGGCTGCTGCACAGGCGGCTAACAGCAGAGTACTGCGGTCAGGTACTCGCCTGATCTCCATACATTGCAGCATTTGCAAGATTGCAAATACTGCACCAGTTTAGCCTGCTGCTTTGGTGCCCTTCCTCCTGTGGTGCCCTAGGCCATGGCCTAGGCGGCCTTGGCGGCCTTGGCCTAAATCCGGCCCCGGCTGCAGGGGCAGGTGAGTTATTACAAGGCAGCTGGGTAGGGGTGTAACTACATCAGGCCCCTCTGCAGAGATTTGTTGGTGGACAGACACCCCCCTTGGACCAGAACAGAGACATACCAGCAGAATCAATCAGTAAAGAAATTAAGAGTGTTGCCCAAGAATGTCCCACAAAGCTACGTATGCCGTGTTCCAACAAGCTATTCAGTCAACTATTCAGACATTTTTAAAAAATCACCAGGATTGCACTTTTATTTAGCTTTGCTGTATGACAAGAAGACACCCAGCATTAGGGGAAGAGGGACACAAAGGTGAATGAGGGAGGGCTGGTGCCAACCAAGAGGGCTTCTGAGCGTTTTTCAAATCGACAGTGATTTGGAAAGCACCTGGCTAAAGTTTTATGTTTTATGTTAATGTTTTTTCAAAATCACAAACACACAGCATGTAGCATTTTTTGCAGCAATTCAGAAAAAATTAGCTCAGAAAATCGTTTCACAAAATCGCACTCACAAATTGCTAGCGATTGCTATTGTGATTTTGGTGTGCAGTAGCCCAGAGAGAGGAAGAGTGGAGAGAAATTGAGAATAGCCTGAGATGGAGCAGAGAGCTTATCTGCATTGCAATCCCACATCACACACAGGCTACTTGCCTGTAATAGAACTCCTGTCCCTGCTGGTCTCTCACACAAGTCAGAAAGCAGCCCTCCTGGAGTCTAGGGACTGTCAAAAACTTTTCAACTTGCATAACACCTTATCCACACATGCAGTCATTATAACATTGGGAATAGACCAGACAGATTTTTTCCCACGGACCCTCCAGGCAAGCTCTGCATCATGCTGTGTATATTTACCAGCTTGCCTGTCCTCTAATTGCACTTTTATCAGCCAGCCAAGTGTTTCACATTGCCTTACAACAACAAACCTGAATACACCAGAAACAAGACCGGCCCTGAATGACTGAATAAAAGGCAGCTTGGGGGGAGATTGCCCCCTTCCCTCCTGGCCAGTGTGGGCCTGCTTACCACTGCAGCTGAGCTGAACATGCAGGCATAATGGGAGTATCAGAAAGACCACCTGGGAGACCCAGCAGAGGTCAGAGGCCCTGGGGCAATTGCCCCCTTTGCCTCTATGGTAGTGCCGGCTCTGCTCATGCAAGCATGAACAGAACATACAGACTCCATGCAGATAGTATCCTAGCCAGTTTTTAACCTGGGACCCAATGCTGCAAGATGTAATGTGTCTACATGGATTTCTATGAAAAGGTGTGTGTACACCAAGGATGGAGAGGAAGATAGACATGTGTTAAAGGGGAACTGAAGAGAGAGGTATATGGAGGCTGTCATGTTTATTTCCTTTTAATCAATACCAGTTGCCTGGCAGCCCTGCTGGTCTATTTCTCTGAAGTAGTATCTGATTAAAACCAGAAACAAGCATGCAGCTAATCTTGTCAGATCAGACTTATAAGTCTGAACCACTGAAACACCTGATCTGCTGCATGCTTGTTCAGGGGCTATGGCTAATAGTATTAGAGGCAGAGGATCAGCAGGGCTGCCAGGCAACTGGTATTGTCTAAAAGGAAATAAACATGACAGCCTCCATATACCTCTCTCTTCAGTTCCCCTTTAACTCACCACCATATATATAGTGAACTCCCAAAGAAAAATTATGCTGTCCAAAATAGAAATTGTCATTAACACAGATTGGTGACACACAGGTATTTTAGCAGTTTAAAGGGATTCTGAAGCAAAAATTAAAACAAAAAACAAAAAAAAGATATTTACCTAAGGAGGGGGAAGGCTCTGGGTCCTATAGAGCCTTTTCCTCTCCTCATCCCATTGTTCCTGCTCTGGCTCCTCCATTAGCAGTCTCCGACCGATGGATCAGAGACTGCTCTCTTCCACTCCAGGTGGGCTTCAGAGATCTTTGGGAGCACTCGGACTCCCAAAGGGGGCCGCTCCAAACTGCGCACACTGCGAGTGCCTTCTCTTGCGCACTTGTGCATACATAGTACAAAGTCACCCCTCTAGCTCATGAAGTTATGAAGCCTCCCGAGTCCCGCATCGGGATTTAAACGGAGAAGCCTGCGAGGGAATGAGTCGAGAGGATGAGGAGAGGAGTGGAAAGGTTCTGTAGGACCCAGAGCCTTCCCCCTCCTTAGGTAAGTATGTGTTTGTTTTTACTTCTCGTTACAGGTTCACTTTAACATTAGTACAAATTATCTATTCAGCCAGTTAAGAATTTCCTAAACTCATAGCTCGATTTGCTTTTCTTTGCAGCTTTAGCAACAGTATTCTGTCCATTCTGTTAGGAGTACTGTTGCTGTGAAGCATACCAGAAATCCCACTTGTTAGAAGAGTCAAGCAGCTGCACAGGGCAAGTGGCATTGGGGAATATTCGCTGTAAGATGCTATGTTGTGCGCAGGGCAATACTAATGCTGATTATGTAGCAACCCACTTTAACCTGGTAAGGTGGGCATTGCTGAGGTAGTGTGTGCTACGCTACTTGCTAATTGCATAATTTGGGCTACATAAACAGTGAGTACCAGTAAAACTGATGTGTGATGCCTGTGCTTGCTAATTGTACCATCTTTTAGTTAATATCACCATTATGAGTCATTTTAATACCTTCACTAGTCTGCTAACTGGCAGAAACGTTGCCATTTCTATGAAGCAGTTATTATTAGAAGCACTATGGAATGCTTATGTCTTATATGTACTATGTAATGAAGTTGAAGAGAAAATGCCTGCCCACCATTAATCCTTGTAATGTGCAGAGCCAGAGTGAAAAAACTGAGTTTATCTCAACAACGGTGGAATTTCCCATTGAAGCCCAGCTTCAGGCAGAAATCTAACATCATCTCATAGTTCAGAAAGCAGAGTGCCCAAATGTCTAGTTATGATTGATGAGGCTCTTGCAACTAGAATCCTGTTTTAAAACTTCATGAGACCCAGGGCGTCCCACTTGAAGGTGTTAATAGCAGGGCAGGACATACGTGTCTTTCTGGCCCAGCATATCGTGCTGTTGAAAGTTAAAAATGGACAGAGCTCTGCCAGAAGATGGCAGCTATTGAAGTCTGTGCTGCAGGAAATGGCTGCTGAAAGGGCGCCTCTTGACTAGCTACTTTGAAATGATTTATTTGACATCGGCTAATCAAAGAGCTTGTACACAGATAAAAACAAGCCTGTGACCTACACAGGACAAGGGAAACACTTGTACCTGGATGTGTGCTCTTGCAAGATTCAATTTGTTATTCAGTTTAGTTGCTACATGCCCAAAAACAGAGAAACATTTATTTGAGTTTGCACTGCCAATATTAGAATAATTGTGTTTAGTCTTCCTGAGCACTGATGTGGGAAGTGGGGGCATATACACGAAAAACACCAGTAAAAATTGACATGTGGAGGGTTCATGTAAAGTTTGCCAGGACTTACACAATCTATGTAGCACTTTCCACAAATAGCACAACTTTCATTATTCATGCAACAACTATATTGCGTGCACACTTTACATTAGTAAGTAGTGTTCAAAATCAGGACCTCGTTGTTCAGAAGCAAAACACCTGCATTCAGCACCATTTCAGCACCAGACAGCAGGATGGGGTGTGTTTCAGTTAACGCCGATACTTCCCAACCAGTCCTGCTGTTCGGTGCTGAAATGGTGCTAAATGTGAGAGTTTGGGTACCGAAGAACACTTTTAGTAAGTGGGAAAGATGTAGTGTTTTACTGGCCATACTTGCGGGAAAGAGGTTGTACTGTTACAACTTTGAGGGGAGGGGGTATTGGGTCCTATAAAATAAGTCTTATGCTATTTCCACTGAGGGTTGCTATGAGTTTTAGTTATGGTCTCTTATCCACTGCTGGTGAAGTGATCTGCTCATCAAACCATTTTTTTAAGATCCCTGGACAGTTTCACTTAAAGAGGAACTGTAGTGAAAAAAACATTATGAATAAAAACATTTTTCAATAATCCTATATATATTAGCCAGTGTTTACCCATTGTAAAATATTTTCTCGACCTGATTTACACTGTTAAATGAATCACTGGTGGTAACATCTTTAGTTCTGCCAAGTGATCTGTAACAAATGTTTGTTACTCAGAGTTCTAGGGAGATACTGGTTGCTTGGCAGTTGGAAAGAGCCATTATTTCCAACAATGCAACAAGGTTCACAGGCAGCAATCTTTCAGGACCATGGCCATGAAATCACATTGTAAGAGGGCTTTCATCACATTATCAGCCATACAGACTCCTCTCATGATCTATTAAAAAAAGGTAAAGATTTCTCATGGGAAAGAGGGTATTAGCTACCGATTGGAATTAAGTTCAATCCTTGGTTAAAGTTCCTCTTTAGGTGGTAATACACTAATTTAAAGCAAATGGGACTCTTGTTTTAAAAAAATAAACCAAATAATTACCTAAGGTGAGGGAAGGCTCTGTGTCATAATGAGCCTTCCCTCTCCTCTCCCGGTGCCCTTTGAATCCCCCACCACGGGGGACTTCGGAAGTCTTTGGGAGCCGAGTCCTCCCGAAGACAAGCGGCTCCATACTGCACATGTGTGAGTGCTCTCGCGCGTGCACAGTATGGAGCGGCCCATCTTTGGGATCACTCGGGCTCCTGAAGACTTTCTGAAGTTACCTTCGCCAGCGGAGCAAGCAGTATTTGACCAAATTAATCAAATACTGCTCCCGGGCACAGCACTGCGCCAAGGGCGCCAGGAGAGGAGAGGGAAGCCTCATTAGGACCCAGAGCCTTCCCTCTCCTTAGGTAAGTATCTGGCTTTTTTTTAAGGACTGGTTCCCATTTGGTTTAAAAGATTAGATATTAGATTTATCAAAAACATATTTAATGAAAATCTATTTACATAATTATTTAGAATTATTCTTGTCAAGATCAATTGCGTAAGCTGCTGGGAGTGGGGGGGGGGGGGGGACCAAAGGCAGAAACAGCATACAATCTGGCCTCTGCATAGATGCATAGAGTACTGCATTGGGTAGTACCCAACTTGCAGCTGCCATGGGGTGATCAATATTAGACAGGATCCCTACTTGTTTAGGGTGAATTACCATGCTCATTCTGGAGTCTTGATATAGGTCTGACAGTCTGACATGCACAGATATTTCTACCCCTGCAGCTCTCCTGCCTCTAGTTTGCTTGCACTAGGCAGGCCCGGTCCGCCCATGAAGCCAAGTGAGGCGACTTCCTCAGGCGGCAGAAGTCTGGGGACACTACCAGGCAGAAACAGGAAGTGAAGAGAGTGCCTGGCCAACCTATACTGGGGGCAACTGTACCTGGCTAACCTATATTGGGGGCAATTGTACCTAGCTACCAATACTGGGGGCACTTATATCTGGCTACCTACCTATACTGAGGGTGTTTTGGGGGGTGCACCGCAGCTATAACATGTGGTGTAAATTGTCGGGTGCTGTGCGATTATTCCAATTCGGAGTGGGGGGAGGGGTGCATCCTCACAATTTTGCATCAGACAGAAAAGAAGTTTAGAACCAGCCCTTACCCTAGGGGTGCAGAACAGAATCATATTAGGCACTATTGATGTCACAGAAATATGTGGTAAAAAGGAAGGCTTCTTACTAAACAAAGCTACATTGACATGCAAACAACGATTTCCTGAGTTCAGTCACCTTAAGGTGCCCTCTTGCTTTGGAAGTCACTCTCAGTGCAAATTGTGCAAAGCCACAGAAGATAGAAACTGTCTATATACTAAATTAACTGGTTAAAACGACTGGAAATGCACTGCTATAATAAGGTTAGCATACTAACAAAGAGACGTAATGAATGCAATGAACAAGATTTCTGTAGCCTTATCCCCTCTTTTTATTAAGATAGTCTCATTAATAAAATTCTACATTGTTATCTGGATAATGAGAAGCCATTCTATTTTTAAATTTCTGTGACATGTTCAAACGCAGTCATTCCTTCTAGAAATCAATGTAGTGTATGCCATTAAGATATGGGTTCACAGTGATCTGTGCTAGCATTGTGAGTCATGGTTTCTTAGACACTGGCAATTCTTTCTACTGTAATTCAAATGTCTTCTCTTCCGCACTGAAGCTAAGATGTAACTTCTGTAAGATTTCTGGTCCCATAGTCTATATAAGACTCCAGCTACCTGCGTGTCATTGGACCAGCCCCAGCCCAGCATACCTAAAGATGTGCAGTTTGCAAGGGAAAAACGCATTCATGCAGACCATGAGAAGAAAATACCATGGGCTTGAGTCACAAACCGGTGCTAACTGTTAGCACGAACGTGCTAAACAGTTAGCACGTGAAGTGCTGCTTGCAGACTTTTGCGTGCGCAAAGCCCCACGATTGCACGATCGTGGACATTTGTGCGCAATAACTTGGACTTTTGCGCACGATCGGTCGCCAGTTTGTGAATCAAGCCCAATATGTGGATCTATCTTTGGTCAAGTGTAAATAGTCTCTAAGGTGTCAGAGCATTAAAAAAAAGGCATAAAAAAGGAACAGGAAGGCAATACAAACCAGTATGGCAGTGAATATGGCAGTTTACCAGGTGTGTCCCAAGTAGGTGGCTGAAACTTCACCTCCTGAGAGCATATTGAATGGGAAAAAGCACGATAAAAAAAATAGTTAATTATGGTAGGTAGTTGTTTATTAGTAATCAGTGCCAGGACACCAATGCCAGTGTATCAACCTTAATTGTCCTCTAGAAGCTCTCAGCAGAAGCGCTGTAAGAGAGTGTAGAAAAGTTTTGTCTACACCAGGGTTCTTCTTTAACAAGAACACGCTATCAGGAAATCCATCTCATACCCACACTATCTTATTATCCGTTCCTGTGTGAGGATGTTCACAATCAAAGTGAAATAAATCTCAACATAAATGTGAGAGCTCTGTCACAACTCCCATGACTCATGCCATGTTATTGGTTACAGACTTGTGTGTATACTCAATCCCTCAGACAACAGATTAGGACTGAGCTCTGTACAGACGCGTCAAGTCTTGTTGCTATGGATGGGGAGGAGGAACAAGAATTGAATGAGAGGTTTATCAGCCTATACTTGGCAGAGATGGTCCGTTACTCTAGATCTCGTGGCGACACCTGCTGGATTCTTTGCCCTGAATGGCCTACTCAGCCGAGAAGCCTCTAGGGCAGTGGTTCCCAACCCATGTGCCGCGACACATACATGTGTCGCGGCAGCTTTGGGTATGTGTCGCAGTGCTCTTGGAGGAAAGCAGCACAGTGGAGGGAGCGCTGTGGGCAGCGGCGGAGAAGGGGGTCATCTCCCCCCCTTCTCTCACCTTAGAGTGCTCTCCCTCCGGAGCTCTCTCCTCCGGAGCTAACTGCGGTCAGGCGTTTGCAGCTGCGGGACTTACCTTCCGTGTCGCTCCAAGCGCCGGAAGTTCTGGTGCCGCAGCCGCTGCTCTGGTCTGGATCAGACCAGAGTAGTGGCAAATCATCCCGCGCCTGCGACGAGACCAGACGGAGAACACGGAAGGTAAGTTCCGCCCCTCTGCCAGCCACCGCACTTTGTTCCTGGAGGAGAGAGCGAGGGAGGGAGAGCACCCTGAGGTGCTGCTCTCCTTCCCTCGCTCTCTCCTCCTGGGGGGGGGGGGGCACCTGGCTACACATACTGGGCAAATATACCCCTGGCTACATATACTGGGCACATATACCCCTGGCTACATATACTGGGCACATATACCCCTGGCTACATATACTGGGCACATATACCCCTGGCTACATATACTGGGCACATATACCCCTGGCTACATATACTGGGCACATATACCCCTGGCTACATATACTGGGCACATATACCCCTGGCTACATATACTGGGCACATATGCCCCTGGCTACATATACTGGGCACATATACCTCTGGCTACATATACTGGGCACATATACCCCTGACTACATATACTGGCCACATATACACCTGCCTACATATACTGGGGACATATACCTCTGGCTACATATACTGGGCACATATATCCCTGGCTACATATACTGGGGACAACTAGCTGTTTGTCATTATGTGCATTAACTGGTGAAAAGCTGTCTCTTACGTGCATTTACTGGTGAAAAGCTGTCTCTTATTATGTGCATTTACTGGTGAAAAGCTGTCTCTTACATGCATTTACTGGTGAAAAGCTGTCTCTTATTATGTGCATTTACTGGGGAAAACGCTGTCTCTCATTACGTGCATTTACTGGTGAAAGGCTGTCTGTCATTACCTGCATTTACTGGTGAAACGTTGTCTATGTGCATTTAGTGGGGAAACGCTGTCTCTCATTAAATGCATTTAGTCTACATGTCACGGAGATCTGAACGTTTGGTTTGATGTGTCACGACTCCAAAAAGGTTGGGAACCACTGCTCTAGGGAGTGTATGAGGCTTAACATCTTATTGACTGCTTTTCATTAAACCATATATATTAATTTCAATTTGAAGATACATTTCATTTTATTGTGAAATGCAAAAATGTTTTTTTACGTTTAATATTTTTTTCATTCAAAAATGTATTTTTTCGTGTTATTCCGTGAATACTAAATGCCAACACATGTTCAGCATAAGAGCATGTAGCAATTTGTTGATCTTAAAACCTCCCATTTTGCATCCTTCCACTAGATGCTTGAGTATTGAATAGAGCACTCTGAGAGCCCTTGCTATACATGTAATCCGTTCCCCCTCACCATCCCTCAGCTCAGTGTGTGTGGGAACCTGGCTGCGCTGCATTCACCTGAATGAATGGGCTTTGTGTGAGAATGTGGGATAGAGTTCCATTATGTGAGGACATTACTGTTATACGAAAGGATCGTACTACATCCAGCCCATGCTCACCACAAGAGAGAGAGGAGGATTCACTCTGACAGCTTATCAGTCACTCTCCCCTGCACTGGATCGGCTGCTTCCCAGATTTTTCAGGTGCAGACACCGTGACTTATGCTTAAACAATACATTTTAAAACAACCTCACTCGCTGTCCTCATTGTGCCAGTTAAACGTCTCCCCACCTATTTCTGAGAAGGAGCATACAGCGTGTGCATGTCAAATACATTGTGCTATGCTGATGAAGCCTACCCACTGCCTGTCCTGGCTCTAAATGAATGTCAGCAGGGTGATTTGTAATCTGCATCTTTTTAAGTATCAGGATACACTGAAGAAAAGAAAACCACAACATAGCATAAAGTTCATTTTACATTAAGAACACTAAAGGCTATCTTTCAGAAATGTAGCACATAAAACCGATGCAGAAGAAGAATTGCCCTTTCTATACTTCTTTTTTTTTTTAGCATAAATAATGCATTAAGCTTAAATTGTTTTAAAGCGAACCCCTCCTTTCCGATTGTTTGCAGAGTGAGACTAAGGCCTAAGTCACATGTTGTGTCCACCACTTCTTGCATCACCAAGCTCCACCCACTGGCAAACTGCTGCCATCTCTAGTCATCTGTAATTGGTGATAGTAAGCAGTTTTCTAGTGATAGTTGGCCAATAAGAGTAGCCTAGCGAGGAGAAAGCAGTGGGTACAATTTACCACTCAGGTCTGAAGGTAGCCATGCATCTAGTGATGTATGGGCAGATTTGACCAAGAGACAAATCTCTCTCTAGTCGAATCTGATAAGAGAGAGATGTGTCAGCTGCCCATACACCACAGGCCGATCAATTTCAGCATGAAATCGATCTGGAATTGGCCTTGTGATGCCACATCTGTCCTCCTCGCCGTCACGACGTTGTCCCCTAACTGCCCCCGCCTGCCCAGTGCAAGGTATACATTACCTGTCCGTGGCCTCCGCTTGTTCCCTGCTGGCTTCCGGGATTCCTCCGATGAATAAACGCACAACGCACGGGTTTTCCTAGTAAGGGCAGGTGTGTGTGATGTCAGGCGTCACACAAGCATGCCCTTACTAAGAAACCACGTGGGACGCACATGTATGGAGCAAACAGTGTGCCCCGGAGCCAGCGGAGGGACAAGCGGAGGCCGTGGACAGGTAATGTAAACCTTGCATGCGGTATCAGAGGGACATTCATTATGGGGGGACAGTGTCGGGGGTTTCACCGCGTTCGTTGATCGTCGCAAACTTGCTTGCCTTCCCACAGCGCACCCAATTGAGCAAGTCGGCCCAGCATCTTGCAGCATACACGATTGACAATGCAAACAATTTTCCTCCAGAAAATGCACTTGGCGTCACCGATTTTCATCCAATTTGATTATAATAATTAAATCAAATGGTCAATCAGTGGCCTGATGTATGGCAACCTTTAGTCTTCTTACTACGCAGTTGGACACATTCACTACAAAGGAGAATTCTACCAGGGTTCATTTGTCTGGGATAAGGTTCAAATCCCAGGTTGAGCCAGTACGTAAAAAGTAAGGAGTCTTTTGCAAGACTCCCTAATGACACTGGTTGCCTGTGGAGTGCAGAAGATAATTGGTCGCCTGTGGAGTGCAGATATATCAGATGATAACTTTTGAATGACATATTGGGCCTGATTTACTACAACATCTCCAGAGACCTAAACACAAATCTCCAGTGGTAAAATCATAAATGACCATGTAAACCAGGACTGGATTTAATAAATTATCTGCTATTAGGTGGTAAAAGTTTGTAACCTTTGACTGCACCACACAAAGCTGAGATTGCTGAAAGAGTTGTAAGGCTTAGATTGTAAGCCCATTTGGCAGGGTCCTCCTCGTGTGCTCTTCTCGGCCACCATATGGACTCAATGACTCATCTGCTATGTTTATCCCTACATTGTTTCTTCACTATTTTGTGTATCATTTTTAGAACATTATAATGTCCCTATGTGTAATTGTTCAATGTTGTAATGTCTCCCCTTTTTTTCATGCAGCACTGCATAATATGTTAGTGCTTTGAATTAGCAGTTGCATGACTACAGTCTGATGCAGGCATTTGCAGTGAGGACTTATTTCTTAATAAATTCAGGCTGTCCTGGGTTTATTTATCAACCTGAAAACTTTTGCTGTGGATGCTGCACAAGATTGTAATCACATGGCTTGTTAAGCCAACATCAGTAGTACATAATGGATGGCCCCTGCTGTATATTGTAGGTGTATTAGCTACCAGGGTTCTGGAATGTGTCCAACCTTATTACATGATGTTCTCCATTTTACACAGATTTAGAAACCAACACATATCACCTATTATAAAGAAAAGTACAAAAAATGGCCAAATCATGCAGACTTTTTTAAAACTTCTAGATTAAGACTACAAACAGAGAAGACGCAGCTGGCAGATGATAACATATTTAAGTCTGCTGTCCAATCCCGATGAACAATTTCAGAAGGTCTAATCTAAAATTTTCCTGCTAGTTATTGATTTCATAGTCTGGAGGCCGAGTGACTTCACAAGCTTTGATGTAACATAACTCTTTTATGTACTGCTCCAGCAATGACAAGGTGGGATGAGAGCCTTGCCCTCTTACAGTGAGCTGGCGTTGTTCCTTCAGGCTACATGGGTTGCTCACTTCTAAGGAGGAACGTGATGGAAGTGAGGGAGTCTTCTTATAATGATTACTGACTAGCTATTTCATCCTCTGGGCACCCTTACCTCATATATATACAATATATATATATATATATATATATATATATATATATATATATATATATATATATATACAGTATATCTAAAGCCACATTTGGTTTTTTGTATCTCCAAGAAGACTAAATAAATGCATTTCTTTCACAGAAGAGAGTGCGGTCCCGCTGCACCACCTTGACAAATACTTTTACACTTACCTAATGACACAGCACAAAGAGCAGGGGCAGGCGATATTAAAAAAAATAACTCTCTTCCTCTCCTCTGTTTAACAGCTCTTATGTAAATTGAAAATGTCGGAGATTTGCCTTGGACTTTCGAAGAAAAAAAGCGATTATCATAAGTCATATTTAAGGCTGCCTTTCAGAGCACTGGGGAGCGCGGTAACCCTTCTGACCTCATTGCAAGCGTAGGAAAAGGCAGCATAAATAGCCAATAGTCTGCGAGACACTTATGGAATAATGTCAATAAACATACAATACATTTGCTGGATTACTATGCTTCATTTCTGATATTTTTACCTGTAAATGGAAACAGAAAAAAGGCCTAGGCTATTCAAGGGATTATTTGTTTGGCTTAATAGAAGGCTGCTGGTTTTTAGACCCTATCTATCCTGCATCTAACACGAGCATGGAATGCACTCAAAGCATTTTATTATTTAATGGAAACCGCTTTTTATGCCATTACTTTAGTTTTTTTTTTTTTCCAGACCTGATGGCTATGGCAGGAAATAATTTTTTTTCTTCTTTGCTGTAGAAAGCTTGCAGATAGAATTGCAAAAGGAACCGGGAAATTAATGTAGTGACGGCAGCTGTGAAATAATGAGAACATTTTGTTTTCTTTGTGTTTTTTTTTTTTTTTTTATTTATTGGATGGATTAATTAGCTTCTGTTTGGTTAACGAGCTCACTTGCGCCAGAAATGTCAGGTTGGTTTGTTTTTTACAATTTGTCTTTCTAAAATGTTTCTTTAGTTCTTTTCTTATTGTTTGTGCTACTTGTGCATTTATTAATTAAAACCTTGTAAATAAGGCTGGTGACACGGTGAAAAGTGATGGATGTATTAGAAATATTAATCTGTAAATGGAAAGGCAAGCGGCTCAGTCGTTCCATGCATGCAGAGAAAGCAGAGGTGTAATTCACAGCTACTCGTTTAGATGCTGTACATAATAATAAGTGCACATTTTAATACCGCTATAAAGCAGAAGCTTCCAAATAAATGAAGGTTTCTATATCCCCGTACAATCTCTCACTCAGTCTCTCCGTGATTAAAATACTCAAAAGATGTTGGATGAGCTATTAAATCTACGAGTGAATGCTGTGTTGACTCCAGCTATAGGCAAGTCCGGTCTTTCTGGCTTGACATGCTATGATGACATCATTGTTATGGTGACATCATTGCTCTATGACTTTGGCATGGCCAGATTTCAGGCAAGGCCACAAACACTATGGCCTAGGGCACCAGGAAAGCAAGGGGAGGGCCGTGGGCAGCAGGGTGGCAGTAGCAGCTAGCCTGCCGAATGTTCATCCTGCTACACAGTTTGCACATAGCAGTGAGTGGACAGCTACCAACCACCAGATCTTGCACTCAGGGGAAGAAGGAGCAGCAAACAGGCACTTACAGTGATCTCTGAGCTGCCCGTCACTCACCAAATGTGCCGCTCACCAAGGAGCTGACAATCTAATCCATGCCATCATGTAACTAACTGTATCTTATAATGTAATCCCTGCCGTGTTGGGGGGGGGGGGGGGGGGGTTAGGATGCGGTCGGTCTGAGGGAAGCTGGTGATAATGGGCCTTGGGCTGTAAAAAGTGGAAATCCAGCCCTGGATTTTGGGGTAAATTCGCTAAACTGTGGTAAGTAGTATAACATGTGTAAAGTATTACACACAATGGCCCATGTCCTATCAACTTTTCTTCTGAGTTTTCATCAAGATGATATTTTCAAACCTTACCAATAAAATACCTTTAAAGTTCCCACCGTGGAAGAAAATACTGTATATACTCGCAAGCAAGCCGAATTTTTCAACCCCCCAAAAGTGGCCCAAAAGTTGGGGGGTCGGCTTGCTTGCGAGTCATGGGTAGGTGGGTGGGTAGGTGCTGCCCCTCCCCGCTCCCCCCGCGGCCGCCGCTGCTATTACCTTAGGCGGTGCCGCTTCCTCTATCCCCGTCCTGCTCCGATAACTAACTCATTCACAGCAGCGCCCCCCTCGCTGCTGTGATGATGGAGGAAACCATAGAGAGCGGCTTCCTGTAGCGGCGATGCCATTACTATGGGAACCGCTCTCTATGGTTTCCTCTGTCATCACAGCAGCGAGGGGCGCGCTGCTGTGAATTAGTTAGTTATTGGAGCAGGACGGGGATAGAGGAAGCGGCGCCGCCTAAGGTAATAGCAGCGGCGGCCGCGGGGGGAGCGGGGAGGGGCTCCACCTACCCACCCACCTACCCATACTGGGGCACTATGCTAGCTATACTGGGGCACTATGCTAGCTATATTGGGCACTATACTAGCTATACTGGGGCACTATACTAGCTATAATGGGGCACTATACTGGCTATACTGAGCACTATACTAGCTATACTGAGCACTATACTAGCTATACTGAGCACTATACTAGCTAAACTGGGGCACTTCACTAGCTATACTGAGCACTATACTAGCTATACTGAGCACTATACTAGCTGTACTGAGCACTATACTAGCTAAACTGAGCACTATACTAGCTAAACTGAGCACTATAGTAGCTATACTGAGCACTATACTAGCTATACTGGGGCACTATGCTAGCTATACTGAGCACTATACTGAGCACTATACTAGCTATACTGAGCACTATACTAGCTATACTGAGCACTTTACTAGCTATACTGAGCACTATACTAGCTATACTGAGCACTATACTAGCTAAACTGGGGCACTATACTAGCTATACTGAGCACTATACTAGCTATACTGAGCACTATACTAGCTAAACTGGGGCACTTTACTAGCTATACTGAGCACTATACTAGCGATACTGGGCACTAAACTAGCTATACTGAGCACTATACAAGCTAAACTGGGGCACTTTACTAGCTATACTGGGCACTATACTAACGATACTGGGCACTATACTAGCTATACTGGGACACACTAGGGGCATAAGGCGGCCAGCATTTCCTACCCCCGGCTTATATGAGGGTCAATCATTTTTCCCTGTTTTTTCAGGTGAAAGTTGGGGGGTCGGCTTACATGCGGGTCGGCTTGCTTGCGAGTATATACGGTACTCCAAACAAGTGTGCTATTACTTTTTAACCTACGTTTTAGTATTTATCACTTACTAAGTTCAGAAAAGTTATCTTTTAGATAAGATGAAAAATTATCTCCTGGGAGCAAACTCAGGAGAAAAAATGAATTGGATGAGGACCAATGGGTAGAGCGTAAGGCATTGCATGTAATGCATTGCATTCTGCTCTACCTATCGTGCCGTAAGACTTTGCGTCTTTTGTTCTGCTTACCACAGTTTTGAGAATACTTTGCCTGTTCATATCTAACAAGGGGTCCTGAAAATGCTACTACTGCTCATGGTAACACTTTTGCTGACCCCCTTGCACAGCACTCTATGTGGTTTCCTTGGCAGTTCAATTACAATGGCTTCTGCCCAAAAGCAGCACTCAGCAAAGTTCCCAATGTGATAAACCTGTGCAGCATAACTTTGACACATGTGCAGAACAAAAATAATACATAATTAACCACTTCTCTACCACAGGGTTTTTCCCCTTCAAAAGCTCTTCCCATTCATTCGGTAATAACTTTATCACTAATTATAACACTGAAATGATCTATACATTATTTTTTACGGGAAAAACTAGGCTTTCTTTGGGCAGTACTTTATGCTAAGAATTATATTATTTTATACTGATTTGACAGGGAAGAAGAAGAAAAAAATGAAAAAAATCACCATTTCTCAGCTTTCAGCCATTGTAGTTTAAAAATAAATTGTGCTATTGTAGATAAAACAGACACATTTTATTTGCCAATTTGTCCCGGTTTTTACAATGTTTAAATTGTGTCCCTAGTACAAAGTATGGCGATAATATTTTATTTTGGGTTAGGGGTGAGGGAGTTTCAAAAATAATGAAAATGTGCTTAATGTTCCTATGGTAAGTGAATAATGGTGTATTTGGAAGTAGTTTTACTTTTTGGCCACAAGATGGTGCTATACCTACTCAGTTTTCTAAAAATAGAAAACAGAACCAAATATTTATATGTGTTTATAGGTGTTTGTAAATAAGGACGTAGAAAAGCGTGGCAGAAGTTGCTAAGTGGTTAAACAGTATTTGATTGTTTTCTTACTTATTCTCTCTCCTCTGGCTTCACAACCCTCTTTGAGCTTAAGCCTCATTAAGAGTCCTTCTCCAGGCACTACTGTCAACAGCTACCTCTCTATATCTTCTCACCCTCTGAGTCTTAGGATATTCTTCCACATCATACTTCCGTCATTAAGATGGTTCAGTTGTGGGCCTGATGTACTGTGGGGGACCTAATCAAACAACCCCTTAGTGTATATCACTATCCATTCTGAAGACATGTCAAATCCAGCTTGTTCTCATTTAATACATTTCTTTATTCTTTCTACTTCAAACTTTTTTTTCTAATTTGTGTTCATAGATTCATCTCAAAACATAGCTTTCAAAGGTTTTCAATCTAGATTGCCGAGCCAGTGTCCATGTTTTACAACTATAGATTACAACAGTTCTGATAGAATTCTTGATTGTTCTTAGCTTGGAATCTTTATGGTGAAAACTAAAGCTGATAAGTTTTTGAAAGGGAAGCAGAAACATCTTTAATAGTTTTGATTTCCATGAGTAGTGTTATTGCTGCTGTTGAGCCCAAGCATGTGTATGTTGTCAAGAAGTGATTTCTGTTACTCTATCTCCCTGAAAGCCATTTCCCATTCTCAGAGTTTTGTGGAGGCTCTTTATCATTCACATTTTATTTTTCTGAGTCTGAAAAAAATATTTTTCTGAAGGATGTCTCACTTCAAGCTATACTTACTAGGTCAGGAGGATATGCATACTTATTCAGGATATGATATTACCATTCAAATCAATCTTTCTGCAGCTTTCAGAACCAAGATAATAAACAATGCTGACTCCCTCTCATGCTCCTTACTTTATGTTAAATATATTTGTCCTTTTTTACCAGCATCCTCAACCGTTGCTCTTAAAGATGAACTTAAACCAAGCAATAAACTTCATTCCATTCAGTAGCTGATACCCCCTTTCCCATGAGAAATCTTTACATATTCTTGAATAGCTCATCAGGGGGGGGGGGGGGGTCTGTGTTGCTGATATTGGGGTGAAACCCTTCTCCCAGTGTTATGTCAGTACCTATGCCCTGATAGTTTGCTGTCTGTGAACCTCGTTGCATTGTAGGAAATAACGGCTTTTTCCAACTGCCAAGCAAACAATATCTCCCTCTGTGCATAGATATCTCAGTAACGAACATTCCGTACAGCTCACCTGGAAGAACTAAAGATGTCACTACCCACATTTCAGAATGTAAATCAGGGAGAGGAAAGATTTCACAATAGGTAAAAACTGACTAAATAATTGATTTATATAATTTAGGCAATATTGTAAAAATTAAGCAATGTTATTTATGATGTTATTTTCACTACAGTTACTCTTTAAACCTGCACTGCACTACAGTTCCTCTTTAACCATTTTAGCCGCATGGACGTGATTGTCACATCCAAGCAGCTGCTGTTGTGCTGCCGCTCGCTCCCGTGTGCCCCCCCCCCCCCCTTAGCCCGGAGATCAATGAATGGGAACAAAGTCCCCAGTAGAAAGACCGACAGCTTCTTATGAGAAGCCGCGGTCTTTATGAGCAAAAAAAAAATGGCCTCCTTATACTTCCTGTACGCGAAAGTGCTCGCTTACAGGATGGAATTCCAAGAAAATTACTGTGGCCATCTTGGGGCCAAATAGTAAAACTACATTACATACATTTTTTTTCACATAAAACACAATAAATTACATTTAAAATTAACTGTTTACCCCACACACCCAAAAAATACCCAAATAAACTTTTTAACTGAAACAAAAATTAAAAAAATCACAATTTGAAGAAAAGAAACATAAATAGTTACCTAAGGGTCTAAACTTTTTTAATATGCATGTCAAGAGATTATATTACTAATATTTTTTTAAATTATAAGCTTGTAAATAGTGGTGGGCACAAAACTGAAAAAATGTACCTTTATTTCCAAATAAAATATTGGCGCTATACATTGTGATAGGGACATAATTTAAATGGTGTAATAACTGGGAAATATGGGCAAATAAAATGTGTGGGTTTTAATTATGGTAGTGTAACGACTGCTGGTATGGCGGCTGCGGACATGCAGGATGTTTCCGCAGCCGCCTTCCTTCCTTGTACTCAGGCTTCATCCCTTCCCTCGGCGTCTAGCACGCCGGGAACGGTGCTGTCTCCTGCTCATAGGGTCTCTGTCTCGCGCGGGCGCGCACGGAGACAGGACCTTAGGACCTTTATGCGGGCAGAAGGCGCGCCAGCTGACCTGCTGGTCAGCTGACGTCAGAGGTGGCTCTCGCCGCTCGGATTGGCTGATTCCGAGTTGGGAGCGGCTGAGAGCCTTCCTCTGCTTCATAAGCTTTCGTTTCTCATTTGTAAGTTGTCTGCTGTCGTGAATACTTTGTGTTAGCGCTCAGACCTTAGACTAGTATCCGGTGTGCTTTGATCTGGGAGGAAACCAGGGATTTCACACAAGACTAGGACTATTGTCATATTGTTATTATTGATTACCTGTGTATGGTTCTGGCTATACTCTGACCTTACTATTTGCTTATCGTTTCTGTACCTCTGCCTATCTGACTAGTTGCTGAACCTCTGCCTGATTACTCACTTCTCTTCTGCCTTACGATTCTGTATTGATATACCTCTCTGTTGCCGAACCTTGCCTGTCTGACCTTTCTACTCACCAGTGGGCCCTTGCCACTGGTGAGGTGTTATTTATACACCCACCAGCTCCTCTGGTGAGGTGTCACTGATCTTCCTTATAGTGACTGATAGTACCTTACCAGCTCCTCTGGAAAGGTCTGGCAAAACTATACAGTCACTTATATTGCTAGTACCTTGCCAGCTCCTCTGGTAAGGACTAGTTATATTTATTCTATACTTCCTCTGTTAGTACCTTTCCAGCCCCTCTGGAAAGGTCTGTGTAAACTAGGAAGTCTTTATCTGTTAATACCTTGCCAGCTCCTCTGGTAAGGATTAGTTATACTCTTTCTGTACTCTCTCTGTTAGTACCTTTCCAGCTCCTCTGGAAAGGGCTGGTCGAATTATACAGTCTCTTGTACGTATAGTACCTTACCAGCTCCTCTGGTAAGGTCTAGCAAAACTATTGAGTTACGGTTGCACCAAGCACTATTCACACTAGTATCCTTGCTACTATACCAGTATTATTGGTGATTCTGCAGATCACCACATAATCAGGTATAGTGTCTGCATTATTGGTGATACTGCAGATTACCTAATAATCAGACATCTGAGTTGCTACACCCAACCATTACAGGTAGCATGTATTATTTTAAAGCTATAATGGCTGAAAACTGAGAAATAATGATTTTTTGCCATTCTTTTATTAATTTTTACTGTTAAAATGCATTTAGCAAAATGTACCACCCAAAGGAAGCCTAATTGGTGGCGGAAAAAATAACATATAGATCAATTCATTGTGATAATTTAGTGATACACTTATTGGCGAATGAATGCGAGGTGAAAATTGCTTGGATGCATGAGGTAAAAAAACACAGAGGGCTGAAATGGTTAAACGACAACTGAGGTGACATGTGACATGATGAGATAGACACGTGTATGTATAGTGCCAAGCACACAAATAACTAGGCTGTGTTCCTTTTTTTTCTTTCTCTGCCTGAAAAAGTTAAACATCAGGTATGCAAGTGACAGTTTCTGTCCAGTTCAGGACCGGGTCGGATTGGGTCAAACTATAGCGTAATCCTCTCTGATAAGAAATTACAGCCATAAAAAAACTGTCAGTAAATGGCTTCTGAAAGCAGGAAAAAGATAAAAAGGGTCAATAATTTATAGATTTGAGCTCTGACATATGTAAATGAAGGTGCCATTGAACACAGACAGTGAAACATTAAAAACTTAAAAACTAGATTTAATATAAAATAACATTGTTGGATATCTAAAAAAAGTCCTTCTTTTTTTGGAGAAGGAGAATAGATACAATTGTTTTTCTCATCAGTTTATTTTAACCTTGGATGCCCTTTAAACCTCCACTGCAACCACATATGTAATTGTCTGTAGAGTTGCAGGTATCCTAAAATTATTAATCATTCTGTTGCTTGGACTCTTTCAAAAGCTTGCTTGCAGTCAATGGGAAGGTTATGCAAGACAATATTGTACTTACAGTATTTCTCAAAAGCTTGTTGCAGCATGTGTATATGAGTGATAGTTGATCTGTCCGTACAGACAGCACATTGATAGTCTGTTAGGAATCACCTTCTCAGATTACTCTGCAAAACTGTTATGAAATAGACTAGGGAACACTTTATAAACTGCGCTCGGTAAAGTTAGGCCTTTCTAGTTACTGCAGTGTCTCCTATCGCCTTTCTTATTTACTGGTAATTCTATAACTTCCTTCCATTATTCTCTCCTCTTTTTATGCCTTTAATACCAAACCATATACTTTTTCCAAAGATTGGTACCACCATTTTTTTAAGAGCTCAGTCATTATACTACCACTTTCTGGTGATTTATAGTTGTGTAGTTTAATTATCTCAGCAACTTCAGCTTCTGTTGGCTCGTGTACCTCAGAATCAGCAGTGTGATATAATTGCATATCTTGTTCCTTTACTTGTTATTCTTGGTCCTCACTTCCATAAAGACCCATAGGAACTTTTGTCCATACTAACCTAATATAATTACATTCAGAGGTCTTCATCTGGCTCAGACCCCTTTCACATTTCACTGTGCTATGACAGCGTGCAGTACACTCCCCCGTCGCAAGGGCATTGAAAGTCTATGGAGACTTTCATACTCACTGTGTTTCACTGCTCCGGAAGTGATCAAATCACTGCAATCCTGTTGCAAATTCATCCGCATGTTACTACATGATCCATGCCTACCGCACAGATTATGCAGTAATACAAGTCTATGGTGACGCAGTAAGTTTAAACGGCAAAGCACAGTGTGCTGTAGGAATCCCGGTTACGTACTTCCTGTTTAGCAGGGAGTATGTCACAGAATGGGTGTGGGCCTCTGCATATGACCTTAACCATGAACTCTACTGCAGGGTCATATGGAGTATGGTGGTTTCATGTGGTGCAATGATCCTGTAGCAGGATCTCCTGCAGTGCCATCTTCCCACAGCACACGTATAAAAGCAGCCTCAAAGTATTCTGCTTCCCAAGGCATTTACTCGCTTTTAAAAGGCCTCATAGCTTTGTTATATAAAATATATATATAATATATATATATATATATATATATATATATATATATATATATATATATATATATATACACACACACATATATACCCCGTATTTTTAGGACTATGAGACGCACTTTTTCTCCCACAAAAGTGGGGAGAAAAAGTCGCTGCGTCGTATAGTCCGAATGTACACTTAATCAGGTACCTTCCGATCTAACACGCGCTTCTCCAGTCTCCAGTATACCGCCATTATCAATATCCCTGGTTCCGGGATTCCCTGTAGGGTGCCCGCCTCTCTACCACACACACCCAATCACAGCAGGCAGGGATTTCTCTGCTGCCCAATTGCAGCATTTCAGCACGATGATTTAACTATGGAGATAGCGTTCTCTGCCCGCGCTCGATGTGCTGCGGGCATATCACACACAAGTATGCTCATAGCTGAAGCAAGTTTCCAGCTAAAGTGCTTAGTACTGGCATTTGTTCTTTCCGGTCTCCAGTTCTGTTGCCCCGGGTCTGCACAGCCGCTGACTCCAGTCCTCCCATGCCGGCTAGCGCTGTCACGAGATGGCAACTCTAAGGTCTCGAGCCGCGCATCAGGTCCTGTGGTGTATGTGAGTACTGTGCTGCTATGCTGGTTCTTGATCTTGAGCTTGCTGCCCCATGTCCCCGGCGCTCCCGCTGGCTTTCAGTCCTTCTCCCAGGGGTGCCTCTGGCCTTTCTGTCACCCCAGGCGGGAAAATCTGTGGTGCCCTCCCCCCCCATTTTTTGTTTTTCTTACAATGAGTGTACTTGGGTATAAATACTTAAGGGTACCCCTGTTTGGATGGGCTCCCCTCCCTGGCTATGCTGTGCCCTCTGTTTGTGGCTGACTGGTGGCTCCTGAACTGAATCCAGGAGAATGTAGCATGCTCCGTACACTCTGCTCTCCCTGTATGTCAGTGCTTCCACCCGGCTGTGCACAGCAGCCACTGCCAGGAGCATTCTGCCATGAATACTTCAGAAGTGTCACTGAGCGCTCCAGACAGAGGCTGTTGTGCACAGAGAGGAGGGCTACCTACAGAGAGCATGGAGTGGAAGGAGTAACTGCTAACAGTCAGACCCACAAACAGGAATAAGTAGCACCACGGAGGGCAGCCTATCATAATGGGGAACTTAAGGCATTAGGGCCCAAGAGTGCATACCTTGACAAATAAAGTGTTATTGTCTTTGTCTTTTTATTGTGCACATTGGCCTAGTCCCATGGTGTTACTCCCTCCAGATGGATAGAAACCTGTAGAAGATAGATAGAGGTAGAGAGATGGTGAGAGAGAGGGGCAGAGATAGGTAGAGAGAGATAAGGCTCATACACACGGGGTACGGCCGTCGCCGCAACCACATGGCACGCGCGTGTTGCGGCGACGGTTCGCCCGTGTGTATGACGCGCGCGCCCCGAACCGTCGCCCGTCGGAGCTGTCGCCAGGCGATTGACATGTTCAATCGCCGGCTATGGCCGTCGCCGCAACCTCGCCGGAACTGTCGCTAGCCCCGCATGTGTATGCGGGCTAGCGACAGCTACCCACACACAGTACACGGAGCATCCGGCGGGGGGGAGGAACCTCGGCGACAGCTTCCGCCGCATCGCTAATCCCTCTGCTGCCGTGTGGATGCAGAGGGACTTGGCGACGAGCTGTCGCCGAACTGTCGCGCACACGCTCCCGTGCGCAGCGACAGCTACAATTGTCCCCCCGTGAGTACTTAGCTATAGAAATAGAGAGAGATAAGGAGATAGATAAAGAGGGAGGCAGAGATAGATAGATAGATAGATAGATAGATAGATAGATAGATAGATAGATAGATAGATAGATAAATAGATAAGATAGACAGACAGACAGAAAGATATAGGGAGAGAGAGAGATAGCTAGAGAGAGGAGGAGAGGGAGAGAGAGAGGCATAGATAGATAGATAGATAGATAGATAGATAGATAGATAGATAGAGGGAGAGATAAGGAGACAGACAGATATATATGTAGATAGATAGAGAAAGAGAGAGAGAGAGGCAGAGAGAGATAGATAGAGGGGGGGGGGGAGAGGCAGTGATAGATAGGGGGAGGGGAGAGAGGCAGTGATAGATAGATAGATAGATAGATAGATAGATAGATAGATAGATAGGGGAGGGGGGGGAGAGGGGTAGTGATGATAGATAGATAGATGGGGGGGGGGAGAGGTAGTGATGATAGATAGATAGATAGATAGATAGATAGATAGATAGATAGATAGATAGATAGATAGATAGATAGATAGATAGATAAGGAGATAGATAGATAAGGAGATAGATAGAGATAGAGAGGAGGAGGGAGAGAGAGGCAGAGATAGATAGATTAGATAGATAGATAAAGGGGAGGGGAGAGAGGCAGTAATTGATAGATAGATGGAGAGAGGGGGGGGGGGTAGCGAGAGGTAGTGATAGATAGATAGAGGGGGAGTGGGGAGAGGTAGAGATAGATAGATAGAGGGGGGGAGCGAGCGGTAGTGATAGATAGATAGAGGAGGAGGCATAGAGAGGCATAGATAGATAGATAGATAGATAGATAGATAGATAGATAGATAGATAGATAGAGGGGAGAGAGAGGTAGTGATGATAGATAGATAAGGAGATAGACAGACAGATAGATATAGGGAGAGAGAGAGAGAGCGCTGCAGAGATAGATAGAGGGAGAGGGGGAGTGAGGGATAAAGGGGGATGGATGTGGATGGATGTAGAGATAGATAGATAGATAGATCATGATAGATGCACTACCAGTCCACACACCTGACCTGTCAGAACACTGCAGTGCACAGTAAGACACACTCACACCAGATGCCCATGCTGTGCTGGTTTACAGCAGCGTCTGCTCTGCCTCTCATATCCTCCTCCCCCGGCCAATAGAAAAAGAATGCTGCTCTAACTTCCCTCACCACTGCCACGGATCCCCTCACCCTCCATCCAGAGATCTGAGTGCAGCAAAGAGCTGACGTGTGACCCAGAGAGCCAGCTGACAGTGAATGTGCAGGCAGAAAGAGCAACTAACTTCCTGAGTCCCTGCTGCCTCACAGAGTGCTGTGATATCACTCACAAGTCACAGCAGCCCAGTTCAGCGCTGGCTCTTCTATCCATGGCTAGTCCCAGGCAATCCCTCTTCTCCATGCCCTTACTATCAGCGTGCATGACGGGCAGCTAACAACACAGAACAAATACCCTGCCCGAGTGCCCGGCACATGTTAACCTAACTTCCGTGTGGTGGGGGCGGAGCTAAAAGTGGAGGCGAGGCAGAGCACATTTGCTCTCTCTCTATTGGTCCAGGGGGCGCAAGAGGTCATGGCTACAGCGACAATAGGAAGAGATGACAAAAGGAATGAGTGTAGCATGAATGAGTGCGTTCGAGGTGCACTACAAGGTCCAGCAGTTGCGCCCAGATGACAAATGGCGCTCCAAGTGGCTGCCTAGTGTGCCTGTGCCTTAAGGCGCCCCTGCCTTCTCCCCCGGGTGTCCGTATCTCTTCCTGCTACCGCTGGCTCCAGTAATGCTCCCACGGGTCTCTGTCTATCTCATCACTGTCGCTGGTTCCAGTCCTGCTGCCCCAGTCCCGCTGCCACTGGCTCCAGTCCTCCCCCACCGGCTGACACTGTCACAAGATGGCATCTCTGAAGTCTCAAGTCGCATGTCCACAACAGAGTCCCGGCCCTGAGGTGCATGTGAGTGCTGTGCTGTTATGATGGTTCTTGATCTCATTGATGTGTGTGTGGTATTGGTTGAGAGTTTTGCTGAGCCTCATTTGGAACGTCTGGATCAGCAATTTAGTTCTATTGCAGACAATGAAGCAGAAATGGGCCCACTACTACTAACTACACAGAAGCGAGAGGGAGCCAGGAATCCATGAAACTCATATAAACAGCAAAAAAAGGAAGATTCCGCTACACCAGTGGCTGGGTGAAAAAAAAGGTCTCCATTTATTATCGCATCAGTAAGTACACAGTGTTAAATAAAGCTCACGCGTATCGGAGCTCATGGCTCCTTAATCAAGCCATGAGCTCTGATACACGTGAGCTTTTTTTTTAACACTGTGTACTTACTGATGCGATAATAAATGGAGACCTTTTTTCACCCAGCAACTGGTGTAGCAGAATATTCCTTTTTTAGTTCTATTGCACTTGTTCAATTTGTCACTGTCTATATGTGCTTCTGGTGGTATGTATTAGAGTTTGTTTGTGTGTTTATCTCCTTCTCCATAAGGCACATTCATGTTCTAAATTATTGTGCCAGTTACATTGCTATGTGCACGATGGCTTGCATTCTGCTGTCCACATGTTAACCCTTACAGGACTGGCATGCACCCCTGCAGTGCTGTGTAATCTTTATAGTGCTGTTTAACCCTTGTACTGGTGACATTCTGAGATATGATGTTCTGATGTTCATTAGGTAGTTTCTCCTGGTAACCCTTTCAGTGGTTGTATTGTGCAGCACTTTTGTGACATCCTGTTAACCTTTGCACTATGTGATAATATTATAAGCTCCCAATTGCTCTCTGGTCCCTGCACTATAGACACACTAGGTGCGTTTTATAGTCCAGAGCGTCTTATAGTCCGAAAAATACATCATTTATAAATATATATATATATTTATTTATTTCGCAAATCGTAATAACGTCAATGTATTCAAACAGGTATATTTCCCAGGAAATTCAGATGAAGCAGAGTTGGGCGATTTTGCTCTTCACAGGCTTGGTTTGCAGTGGGATGTTTAGACCGATAGCGCTGCTTACCACACTGCAATACTAAGTCTATGCGGCATTCACAGTGCAGCGTTTGCATTACGGTGTAATGTGTTGCGTTATGGTAATGTACTGCATGCAGTGAGTTTCCTCTAAGCACACACATTAACACGTTCAATGAAGCATACACTTTTCATTGATAGTATGCTTCACTGTACCTACTGTATGTGATGTAACATGCCAATAACATGCGGTACGACGATTTTGTTTGCATTGTGTTCCTGATGAACAGAGAACACAACGCAACGTCTCATTGTGAACCTAGCCAGTAGCCACAGTGTTTGGTTTGAAAGGCTTGGCATAGTGTAGTACTTCTGCAATTACAGTGGATGTCCATCATTTATTTTACCAATAGCTTCTTCATACCCCAGTGAGACAAATTAGTGATCTGGATTACTTCTGCGTGTTTTGGCTTTGTTTTTCTTTCTTATCAGCATCTCTTGGCAGAGTTTTACCCATTCTGACTTTGTTGAAGCTTTTGCTACAGACTGGCCAATGGTAATGTTTTTAGCCTCAGGCCCAAGTCTATGTCATCGACCAATAAATGCTATAAAAAGTTTTATATAGCCTATTTATACTTGTGGAGCCCTATAGCTTCCCTATCTTTTCCTAATTTATTTTTCTTCCAGAAATGAGAGTGAGTCAAGGGCAATACTAAATGAAGGATATTGCAGAGAAGAAAATAAAGTTGGTAACTTGCACACAATGAATAGTATTTCCAGTAACTGATTGCAAGAACTATGCCATTCTGGTGAAAAGCTAAACTCCAGGGAAGCACAAACAGCATCACATATCAGATGAGGGACAGCATGCCAGAGATAAATTGCTGCTGTAAACCGCTTATATCCTGTGACTTGTCACTACAACATCTTTTCTGTAGGGAACAGCAGTAAGCTACTACCTGCTTGTTCGATAGGGATTTGTATCTGAAGCAAAATTACAGTCTGGCATAACATGCAATAGAAACGTGTTTACCTGCTGTTTATTGCCAATACAGGTATCCTACTTGCTCCTCCAAAATAATGGCAAGTTTCTAAAACCCACAAGTCCCTCCTGGTAAAATAGTGCTGGGAAATGCCATTGCATGGATATATTATATCATCAATTTCATTCAAAAGGAACTTCAGTGAGGAAAATGATTTTTCCTCTGCTTACAGTCCGTTTCCTCAATTCACTAAGATCATGCTGGAGATAATAAGGCAAGAGAAAACTTACCACAACACATCGATCTTGCCTTATTAAGGTGTAGAGATACGTTTTCACAGTGAGAGAGTTATCTTATCTCTTCAGTCCTTAAAGAGAAACTCCAACCAAGAATTGAACTTTATCCCAATCAGTAGCTGATACCCCCTTTTACATGAGAAATCTATTCCTTTTCACAAACAGACCACCAGGGGCGCTGTATGACTGATATTGTGGTGAAACCCCTCCCACAAAAAGCTCTGAGTACCGAGGTACTTCTGGCAGTTTCCTGTCTGTGAACCCTGTTACATTGTGGGAAATAACTGTTTACAGCTGTTTCCAACTGCCAAAACAGCAGCTACATCACTTGCCATCTGTAAAAATGTCACCATGTAATAAATGTCAGAATATAAATCAGGGATTTAAAATATTTTACAATGGGCAAACACTGACTAAATCATTTATACATCAATATTGTGAAAATGAAGAACTTTTTTTATTACATTATTTTCACTGGAGTTCCTCTTTAAGTTACCTCCTCTGTAGTTATTTTCACATGCAGTTAATTAACTGTCTTTAACTTGAGTTATTTTAAGGATTGAATAGTTAACTTTAGAGATCTCACCTTAACTTAAAGGGACTCCGAGCTCACAATAAAAAAGAAAGTTGAACTCACCTGGGGCTTTCTCCAGCCCAGTGCTGGTCGGGAGGTCCCACGACGGCGTCCTGGCTCCTCTCCAACACCCCGATCCGGAATGGCTGACAGGCCGCAGCCCGGGCGACACTCTCCCGAGTGTCGGGCTGCTCCTTCCGCGTATGACGCGGATGACGTCACACGCCGGCCGCCTCGCGTCATCACGGCGGCCGGCGTGAAAGTACTGCGCATGCGCGCTTTAATCGCGCATGCGCAGTACTTTCACGCCGGCCGCCGTGATGACGCGAGGCGGCCGGCGTGTGACGTCATACGCGGAAGGAGCAGCCCGACACTCGGGAGAGTGTCGCCCGGGCTGCGGCCTGTCAGCCATTCCGGATCGGGGTGTTGGAGAGGAGCCAGGACGCCGTCGTGGGACCTCCCGACCAGCACTGGGCTGGAGAAAGCCCCAGGTGAGTTCAACTTTCTTTTTTATTGTGAGCTCGGAGTCCCTTTAAAGACAGAAGAGTTAACTATAGGTTTGCATGAGGTAAAATATTTCATGAATACTACATGCCTTATCACCATGGTGATAATTCTAGTTATTAAAGACAGGAGAGAAGCTTAGTGAATTGAGGCTATTGGATACTGCAGTGAAAAACTCTGTTGTGTTTATTCAGTCTTATCTCCTGCAGTTAGTGATCAAAGAACAATTTATTTCTGCCCAATTGGACATTCAATTAAACAAAATTGTCTAGTTGGGCAAAGTGGAATTTTGTGTTTGTGATCGACATTACGATCAATATCACAATCCAAATACAGAACAGTAATGTTGTTGCTTGGTGATGTTAATCACAGTGTGATCTATAAAAAGTTTGCAACTGTAGTGTATGGCTGGCTTTAGCAATATTCTTGGGAGATTGGTAACCAATTTTGCCATGTAGCCATGTTAGGAGGGAAAGAAGATATTCTGTATAAATTATCATTAGTAAAAGTAACAATCTGAAATGAAATCTAAAAATTAGCACAATCTCTTGATTAACCACTTGAGGACCTAGGGCTTTCTACCCCTTAAGGACCGGCCACTTTTTTTCCATTCAGACCACTGCAGCTTTCACGGTTTATTGCTCGCTCATACAACCTACCACGTAAATGAATTTTGGCTCCTTTTCTTGTCACTAATAAAGCTTTCTTTTGGTGCTATTTGATTGCTCCTGCGATTTTTACTTTTTATTATATTCATCAAAAAAGACATGAATTTTGGCAAAAAAATGATTTTTTTAACTTTCTGTGCTGACATTTTTCAAATAAAGTAAAATTTCTGTATACATGCAGCGCGAAAAATGTGGACAAACATGTTTTTGATTAAAAAAAACCCATTCAGTGTATATTTATTGGTTTGGGTAAAAGTTATAGCGTTTACAAACTATGGTGCAAAAAGTGAATTTTCCCATTTTCAAGCATCTCTGACTTTTCTGACCCCCTGTCATGTTTCATGAGGGGCTAGAATTCAAGGATAGTATACATACCCCCCAAATGACCCCATTTTGGAAAGAAGACATCCCAAAGTATTCACTGAGAGGCATAGTGAGTTCATAGAAGATATTATTTTTTGTCACAAGTAAGCGGAAAATGACACTTTGTGAGAAAAAAAAAAAAAAGTTTCCATTTCTTCTAACTTGCGACATAAAAAAATGAAATCTGCCACGGACTCACCATGCCCCTCTCTGAATACCTTGAAGGGTCTACTTTCCAAAATGGGGTCATTTGTGGGGTGTGTTTACTGTCCTGACATTTTGGGGGGTGCTAAATTGTAAGCACCCCTGTAAAGCCTAAAGGTGCTCATTGGACTTTGGACCCCTTAGCGCAGTTAGGCTGCAAAAAAGTGCCACACATGTGGTATTTCCGTACTCAGGAGAAGTAGTATAATGTGTTTTGGGGTGTATTTTTACACATACCCATGCTGGGTGGGAGAAATATCTCTGTAAATGACAATTTGTTAATTTTTTTTACACACAATTGTCCATTTACAGAGATCTTTCTCCCACTCAGCATGGGTATGTGTAAAAATACACCACAAAACACATTATACTACTTCTCCTGAGTACGGCGATACCACATGTGTGGCACTTTTTTGCACCCTAACTGCGCTAAAGGGTCCAAAGTCCAATGAGTACCTTTAGGATTTCACAGGTCATTTTGAGAAATTTCGTTTCAAGACTACTCCTCACGGTTTAGGGCCCCTAAAATGCCAGGGCAGTATAGGAACCCCACAAATGACCCTATTTTAGAAAGAAGACACCCCAAGGTATTCCGTTAGGAGTATGGTGAGTTCATAGAAGATTTTATTTTTTGTCAAAAGTTAGCGGAAAATGACACTTTGTGAAAAAACACAATTAAAATCAATTTCCGCTAACTTGTGACAAAAAATAAAATCTTCTATGAACTCGCCATACTACTAACGGAATACCTTGGGGTGTCTTCTTTCTAAAATGGGGTCATTTGTGGGGTTCCTATACTGCCCTGGCATTTTAGGGGCCCTAATCAATGAGGAGTAGTCTTGAAACGAAATTTCTCAAAATGACCTGTGAAATCCTAAAGGTACTCATTGGACTTTGGGCCCTTTAGCGCAGTTAGGGTGCAAAAAAGTGCCACACATGTGGTATCGCCATACTCGGGAGAAGTAGTACAATGTGTTTTGGGGTGTATTTTTACACATACCCATGCTGGGTGGGAGAAATACCTCTGTAAATGGACAATTGTGTGTAAAAAAAATCAAAAGATTTTTATTTACAGAGGTATTTCTCCCACCCAGCATGGGTATGTGTAAAAATACACCCCAAAACACATTATACTACTTCTCCCGAGTACGGCGATACCACATGTGTGGCACTTTTTTGCACCCTAACTGCACTAAGGGGCCCAAAGTCCAATGAGTACCTTTAGGATTTCACAGGTCATTTTTGTTTCAAGACTACTCCTCGCGGTTTAGGGCCCCTAAAATGCCAGGGCAGTATAGGAACCCCACTAATGACCCCATTTTAGAAGGAAGACACCCCAAGGTATTCCGTTAGGAGTATGGTGAGTTCATAGAAGTTTTTATTTTTTTGTCACAAGTTAGCGGAAATTGATTTTAATAGTTTTTTTTCACAAAGTGTCATTTTCCGCTAACTTGTGACAAAAAATAAAATCTTCTATGAACTCACCATACTCCGTACGGAATACCTTTGGGTGTCTTCTTTCTAGAATGGGGTCATTTGTGGGGTTCCTATACTGCCCTGGCATTTTAGGGGCCCTAAACCGTGAGGAGTAGTCTTGAAACCAAATGTCGCAAAATGACCTGTGAAATCCTAAAGGTACTCATTGGACTTTGGGCCCCTTAGCGTACTTAGGGTGTAAAAAAGTGCCACACATGTGGTACCGCCGTACTCAGGAGAAGTAGTATAATGCGTTTTGGGGTGTATTTTTACACATACCCATGCTAAGTGGGAGAAATATCTCTGTAAATGACAATTGTTTGATTTTTTTTACACACAATTGTCCATTTACATAGAAATTTCTCCCACCCAGCATGGGTATGTGTAAAAATACACCCCAAAACACATTATACTACTTTTCCTGAGTACGGCGGTACCACATGTGTGACACTTTTTTGCAGCCTAGGTGCGCTAAGGGGCCCAACGTCCTATTCACAGGTCATTTTGAGGCATTTGTTTTCTAGACTACTCCTCACGGTTTAGGGCCCCTAAAATGCCAGGGCAGTATAGGAACCCCACAAGTGACCACATTTTAGAAAGAAGACACCCCAAGGTATTCTGTTAGGTGTATGATGAGTTCATAGAAGATTTTATTTTTTTGTCAAAAGTTAGCGGAAAGTGACACTTTGTGGAAAAAAAACAATAAAAATCAATTTCCGCTAACTTTTGACAAAAAATAAAATCTTCTATGAACTCGTCATACACCTAACAGAATACCTTGGGGTGTCTTTTTTTCTAAAATGGGGACACTTGTGGGGTTCCTATACCGCCCTGGCATTTTACGGGCCCAAAACCGTGAGTAGTCTGGAAACCAAATGTCTCAAAATGACTGTTCAGGGGTATAAGCATCTGCAAATTTTGATGACAGGTGGTCTATGAGGGGGCGAATTTTGTGGAACCGGTCATAAGCAGGGTGGCCTTTTAGATGACAGGTTGTATTGGGCCTGATCTGATGGATAGGAGTGCTAGGGGGGTGACAGGAGGTGATTGATGGGTGTCTCAGGGGGTGGTTAGAGGGGAAAATAGATGCAATCAATGCACTCGGGAGGTGATTGGAAGGAGGTCTGAGGGGGATCTGAGGGTTTGGCCGAGTGATCAGGAGCCCACACGGGGCAAATTAGGGCCTGATCTGATGGGTAGGTGTGCTAGGGGGTGACAGGAGGTGATTGATGGGTGTCTCAAGGTGTGATTAGAGGGGGGAATAGATGCAAGCAATGCACTGGCGAGGTGATCAGGGCTGGGGTCTGAGGGCATTCTGAGGGTGTGGGCGGGTGATTGAGTGCCCTAGGGGCAGATAGGGGTCTAATCTGATAGGTAGCAGTGACAGGGGGTGATTGATGGGTAATTAGTGGGTGTTTAGGGTAGAGAACAGATGTAAACACTGCACTTGGGAGGTTATCGGACGTCGGATCTGCGAGCGATCTATTGGTGTGGGTGGGTGATCAGATTGCCCGCAAGGGGCAGGTTAGGGGCTGATTGATGGGTGGCAGTGACAGCGGGTGATTGATGGGTGGCAGTGACAGGGGGTGATTGATGGGTGGCAGTGACAGGGGATGATTGATGGGTGATTGATAGGTGATTGACAGGTGATTGACAGGTAATCAGTGGGTTATTACAGGGGAGAACAGATGTAAATATTGCACTGGCGAATTGATAAGGGGGGGTCTGAGGGTAATCTGAGCGTGTAGGCGGGTGATTGGGTGCCCGCAAGGGGCAGATTAGGGTCTGATCTGATGGGTAACAGTGACAGGTGGTGATAGGGGGTGATTGATGGGTGATTGATGGGTAATTAGTGGGTGTTTAGAGGAGAGTAAACTCTGCGCTTGGGTGGTGATCTGATGTCGGATCTGCGGGCGATCTATTGGTGTGGGTGGGTAATCAGATTGCCCGCAAGGGGCAGGTTAGGGGCTGATTGTTGGGTGGCAGTGACAGGGGGTTACAGGGGGTGATTGATGGGTGATAGGTGATTGGCAGGTGATTGACAGGTGATCAGTGGGTTATTACAGGGAAAGATAGATGTAAATAATGCCCTGGCGAATTGATAAGGGGGGGGTCTGAGGGTAATCTGAGCGTGTAGGCGGGTGATTGGGTGCCCGCAAGGGGCAGATTAGGGTCTGATCTGATAGGTAACAGTGATAGGGGGTGATTGATGGGTGATTGATGGGTAATTAGTGGGTGTTTAGAGAAGATAACAGATGTAAACAATACATTTGGGAGGTAATCTGACGGCGGGTTTGCGGGCGATCTAATGGTGTGGGTGGGTGATCAGATTGCCCGCAAGGGGCAGGTTAGGGGCTGATTGATGGGTGGCAGTGACAGGGGGTGATTGATGGGTGATAGGTGATTGACAGGTGATCAGTGGGTGATTACAGGGAAGAACAGATGTAATGAATGCACTGGTGAATTGATAAGGGGGGGTCTGAGGGCAATCTGAGCGTGTGGGCGGGTGATTGGGTGCCCGCAAGGGGCAGATTAGGGTCTGATCTGATAGGTAAAAGTGACAGGTGGTGATAGGGGGTGATTGATGGGTGATTGATGGGTAATTAGTGTGTGTTTAGAGGAGAGAATAGATGTAAACAATGGATTTGGGAGGTGATCTGATGTCGGATCTGCGGGCGATCTATTGGTGTGGGGGAGTGATCAGATTGCCCGCAAGGGGCAGGTTAGGGGCTGATTGATGGGTGGCAGTGACAGGGGGTGATTGATGGGTGATTGATGGGTGATTGATGGGTGATTGACGGGTGATTGACAGGTGATTGACAGGTGATCAGGGGGGATAGATGCATACAGTGCATGGGGGGAGGGGTCTGGGGAGAATCTGGGGGGTGGGGGGGGTGATCAGGAGGGAGCAGGGGGCAGGGGGGGGTATAAAAAAAAAATAGCGTTGACAGATAGTGACAGGGAGTGATTGATTGGTGATTAGGGGGGTGATTGGGTGCAAACAGGGGTCTGGGGGGTGGGCAGGGGGGGGTCTGATGGGTGCTGTGGGAGATCTGGGGCGGGGGGGGGGAGAAAATCAGTGTGCTTGGTGCAGACTAGGGTGGCTGCAGCCTGCCCTGGTGGTCCCTCGGACACTGGGACCACCAGGGCAGGAGGCAGCCTGTATAATACACTTTGTAAACATTACAAAGTGTATTATACACTTTGTATGCGGCGATCGTCGGGTTAACATCCCGCCGGCGCTTCCGTATGGCCGGCGGGATGTTGCGGCAAGTGAGCGGCGACAGGCGGAGGCGGAGGATCGCGTCACGGATGACGCGATCGCTCCGCCCATGCCCAAACAAGGACCGCCGCCATTTGTCAATACGGCGGTCCTTGCGGCGTCTGCTTCCCGGCTGCCATTTGTCTATACGGCGGTCGGGAAGTAGTTAATTTAGCCCCTAATATTGATTGAAAGATGTGATTTATCACTCCTTTCACTTCAATTTATGAATGTTTTACTTCTATTTCTAATTGTTTTGTCTAAATGAATGTGGCATCAGTTTAGCAAAACTGGTTTGCAAGACTCTCGCCAATTAATTGGAAGTTCAATGAAAATCTTACAACTGCTAGCAACAATTTTATGCTCATCCCTGGATCACTATGACCAGTATTCTCAAATTTATGCAAAGGTTTACATGCACAGACAATACATGTAAAGTTTACTGGGGGTTACTCAAACTACATAAGGCGTGTTTTGTAAATGATGTAACTCACATTATTCGCTAAGAGTATACAATGCTTGAAAAAATGTGTTAGTGTCTGATTCTGCCAGCATAAGTCAGGCAGTAATGCACATTACAAGCAACATTTACAGTATGTTGAGAGTATGTATCACAAGTTATGCTATTCAAGTAACACAGATTCCCCCATCCCCTCATGGGCTTCTTGGTTGCCTTTGTCACCATCTGACTGAGCAGTCCTTTGTAGTATATCCATTTCATACACTGTAAAGGAAATTTCTGTAGCTCTATCTTTATGTCAGCTGAACCACGATGCAGCTTATACCTCTAGAGACTTAGTGGCCGATCGACCATCCGATAATAATTATCGATGCAAATCCGTACCGCCAAGTGCATGTCCTATCGACCAATTTCGGGCCAAGCATGTTGATCGGACATGCTGCAAGATGTTGGTCAGTTGTATGTGTGGTGGTAACAGCAAGTGATATCAGGACGAGTGAGAAATGAGTTGAAACCCCCGACGCTGTCCCCCCTAATGTTGGATGTGTGCCCCCCCACCATCTCGGTGCCCAGTGTACTGCACATCTCCTGTCCGTGTCCACCGCTGGCTCTGGGTTGGCTCCGGGCTCCATCCTCTGTCCAGACTCACGCCCATGTGGTTGCCAACATACATGTAGGCACATGTGTGTCATCACACAGGCGCCCACGTTACTCCGGCAACCATGTGGGGCACATGTATGGATAGAAGACAGAGCCAGCCTGAGCCAGCACCAGACACGGACAGGTGATGTACAGTGCACTAGGCACTGGGAACTTTAGGTCTGGGAGGCAGCGGATGCGGCGTCACAAGGCCGATTCCGGATCAGTTTCAGCATAAAATTGAGCGGGAATCGGCCTGCTGTGAATGACCGGCTGGTGGCTGGATAGTGTAATGGTTAAGGGCTCTGCCTGTGACACAGGAGACCTGGGTTCAAATCTTGGCTCTGCCTGTTCAGTAAACCAGCACCTATTCAGTAGGAGACCTTAGGCAAGTCTCCCTAACACTGCTACTGCCTCTTTGCGTCTTAGTGGCTGCAGCTCTGGCGCTTTGAGTCCGCCAGGTGAAAAGCGCAATATAAATTTTATTTGTCTTGTCTTTGTCTATGAGCATCCAACAGATCTCTCTCTAATCTGATTCTATTACAGAGAGATTTGTCTCTTGGTCGAATCTTCCAATCATCGCTAGCTGTATGGCTACCTTAAGTCCCCCTTTCACCACACAAAAAGATACTAAAATAGTTAACTATTCTCCATCATATTATGGGATTTGCCTTCCTTTCAATGTTTCAGTATGTGTTTGTCACTGAGTGAAGATAATAGCCTGAGAAACGGTTCATACAAAGTTTTCTTTGCGAAAGGTGAAAATATTCTTCTCACACCTCTAATGGGCTGAGGTTTTATTCCCTCATTCATCATTCTATACTGTATCAAAGCAGCCATATTGCTGCCCATTGGTTCCCCTTTCCACAGAAATATTGCCATCACGGGGCGTTCACAGTTTATGTGTAATGCTAGTGTTATAAGCTGAAGGTCAACTGAGGTATTCCAGAAAAGGAATTTCCAAACTACACTGAGAATATTGAATCTCCATCAACATCTTATCTTACAGGACAAGGAAAATATGGAGGCTGCCATATTTATTTCCTTTTAAACAATACCAGTTGCCTGGCAACCCTGCTGATATATTTGGCTGCAGTAGTGTCTGAATCATACCAGAAACAAGCATGCAGCTAATCTTGTCAGATCTGACAATAATGTGAGAAACACCTGATCTGCTGCATGCTTGTTCAGGGTCTATGGATAAAAGTATTAGAGGCAGTGCATCAACAGGATAGCCAGGCAACTGGTATTGCTTAAAAGGAAACAAATATGGCATCCTCATATCACTCTTGATTCAGTTGTTTTTAAAATCGTATATGCCTTTGTTAACAGGTGTTTAATGTAACTTATTCTATATAGTCTCATTTCCACAACAAATTTTGCTAACATTTCTTTAATTTGTGTGAATAATGCTTTGGTCACACTGCAGTTTCCTGAATCCGCATTACAAATACTTTACTGCACTCATTCTTTCTCTTGATGCACCAAAGGGACAAATCTGTACATAGCTTTGCCGTTTCTATTTCAGAGAAGGGAAAATTGCACGTCCTGGCAATCCTAGGAAATCAGCTGACAGCAGAATGAAATCAGAAAATATATTTTTTAATAACATTGAATTACAAAATGTATTGCATAACACCGAGAAACGTAATATACATTTTTACAAGACTTCTCTTTTAAGGCTATAAGAGTACTGTCATTATTTAGTTGTATTTATTACTTGGAGTTTGTCCAGCGAAGCCCAGAAAAAAAGTTTGGTGCACATCTAGAACACGGAGCTGATAATAAAATAAAATGAATTTTGCTGGCAGCCCTGTTAAAGGGAACACGAGGTGAGAGTGATATGGAGGCTTCCATATGTATTTCCTTTTAAACAATACCACTTGCCTAGCAGTCCTGCTGATCCTGTGTCTCTAATACTTTTAGCTATAGACCCTGAACAAGCATGCAGCAGATCAGGTTCTCTGACTCAGCAGACTCACTTTTTACCAAATTAACCATATGCTTGTTCTAGGGTTTTGACTCAGACACTACTTATGCCAGAAGATCAGCAGGGCTACCAGGCAACAGGCACTGTTTACAAGGAAATAAATATGGCAGCCTTCATATCCCTCTCACCTCGGTTTCCCTTTAAGTGGGTGAGTAGTTTGTAATAATGCAGAGTGGTAAGAAAATCCCCCTAGTATTTTCAACTTTCTACATTCATCCCAAAACTCTGGTGATTTTACTGTTATACTATTACAACCTATTTACTATTATAACCTGTCAATATTACCAATTACTTTTTTTAAGCGACTGCCTTTATTGCTGATTTTTTTTCAACATCAAGCAAAGCACCAATAAAGGGCAATGATAACAAGACTCCCAAAGCAAGCTAATTACCTTGTCTCCTGTTTTCTTTATTGCTTTTCTTCACTCCAATAGAGACAAGTTGACTTTATTTGCTGGTGATTGGTAAGGTTCTAAGTGGATCTGAAATTGCTAGATGTAAGGAATGTCAACAGTAATTTACTTTGTGGGGGAAAAAACAACAGTTTTCCTAGTTGTGTGGGAACACTTAGAGGTTGTCCTTATTTTGCCTGTGTAAAATATTCTTTATTAGCTCTTTAAAAGTTCCTTTTAAACGATTTGCTCATAAGGCCTTACAACAGCCATTTCCTGCAGTCCAGACTTCTAAAGTTTCAGACTGCAACGTTCTCAGAGACTACTGATAATGCCTTTCTGAACTACAGTTTAATTGCTGTGCTGACTTACCGGTATAAATCCCTGAATATCCATGCATAGCCCCAAAACACAATCTCCCCCCCCCTCCCCATCAACTTTTGGTCTACAAAATAGCCCATAAGCTATGACCTGCCAACAAGGTCTACACCCCAGTGTACCACCATAGCCCCCCATGCAGTGCACGTGTTGGGGAGTGACAATGGGTGCAGAGTGCATGCTAGGGCATGTTGCAGCATGGATACCTATTTGCAGTGTTGCCAACTCATCCCTTTAATTACTGACACATCTAAGTTATACAGGTTCTGGGGCTATTTGCACATAATCAGTGCCTTAACTGCATCTACCTAGCCACAAAACCTGTATAATTCATATGTGTTAGTAATTAAAGGAATGAGTTGGCAACACTGCCTACCTGTCTCCGCTTCATATCTTGTGCCTGTACCTCCCCAGCAGCTTATGACTTCCTGCTAGAGCCTCATGTTCACTGTCATGTAAGCACAGTGAGCCTGGAGCTCTAGTGACCAGTTCAGAAGTAGTCGGGTAGATTCATGGATGCAAGATGGAGCAAGGACAGGTAAATATCCACTCTGCAGCACGCTCCAACACTAGCTCTGCATATGGGGCCCCCGCATATATCACCCGCAGCATATCACTCACGGATAAGCCGAACCCCCCCCCAACACACACACACACAACCACTTACACACACACACATATACTTGAGTAATTTTTGGGTTCCCCAAAAGTCAGCATATCCGCAGTGATATACGGTATATTTAGATCTGTGCCTGATGTTTATGTTACTATATTTCTGGAGAGAGGCTGACAGTGTTATTCAATATTTTCAATGTCTTGTGTTCTATCTTGCACTGCAATATTTATTGCAGTTGCTTGCATGGTTTTTTTTATTTTTTTGTATTTCTACAAAAAGTAAGTGATTTTCTACAGTAGAAATCAGTGATGATCGTAATCCACAAATTACGATTTCGCAAAATTTCGCCTAATTTTGCATAATTTCTTGCCGACTTTAGAAGTGAATAGCAAAGCCTCCATACATGCTATTGATACCAACATTGCTACACATGTTAAGGAGAATAGTGGGTACAAGTAAAAAAAATAATTTTGCAAAAAGACCTTATAGTTTTTGAGAAACCCGATTTTAAAAATGCAAGTAAAAGATGGTTTTTAAACTTAGAAAAATGACAGTTTAAAAACCATTTTTCTTTGCCTTTTTAAAATCGAGTTTCTTAAAAACTACAAGGTCTTTTTGAAAAAAAAATATTTGTGACTTATACCCACTATTCTGCTTAATATATGTAGCAATTTTGGTAGCAATAGCATGTATGGGGGCTTTGCTATTAGCCTCTAAAGTCAGACCAAAATTATGCGAAATTTAACGAAAATTACGCAAATAATTATGCAACATTTTTTAAATACTACTGTTACATACAAAATTTATTACGATTTTATCTGAAATTTCGCATTATGATTATGATGCGAAATTGCGAATTTCGATGCGAAATTTCGCACATGCGAAATTTCGGCCCACCACTGCATCATTGCAGCATGGCTTTAAGTAAAAATGTGTCCAGGCACATTTTGTGATGAGGCATCTCCCCATGGGTTTGTATTTTGTCATGGCCTGCAGTGGTGCCAAGCTGAGTGCACCGCTCATGTCTGCCTGTATCAACAGTCCCTCACAATGCCTTCCTCATGATGTTAATCAGCCAGTGGGAAGGCATCAGAACACCATGGCCTATTAAACACTTTGGGCTCGATTCACAAAGCGGTGCTAACCCAGTTAGAGACTTTAGGCGTGATAACCATTTTTATCATGCCTAAACTCAGTTTAGGCATGATAAGTTTAGGCATGATAAGTTAAGGCATGATAAGTTTAGGCATGATAAGTTTAGGCATGATAAATTTAGATAAGTTTAGATCGCATGCAAAGTCCCGCACGCAAAGCAGCGCCATTAAACTCTATGCAAAGTGCACCAGACTTTGCTAGCGCAAAACTTTTGATCAGCTGTGCACTACGGTGCTAACCAAGTTGGTTCTTAAACTTATCACGCCTAAAAACTTATCACACCTAAACTTATCATGCCTAAACTTATCACACCTAAACTTATCACACCTAAACTTATCATGCCTAAACAGAGTTTAGGCATGATAAAGGGCTTTTCACCACGGTGCTAACTGTTAGCACTGCTTTGAGAATCAGGCCCTTTATCTTCTGGGTGGAACCTATCTCAAAAAGACATTTTCTGTATAGCTATTGCACTTAAACAGGAGTCATGGCGTTTTTCAAGGTGACCTTATTGGTCACTTGTATGATTTATTGCTCACTTCTATGATCTTTTATTGGAAACCCATAAGAAAGATTTGCTTTAAAAAGGAGCAAGGCTAATAAAATGAAATGGACATCAAATGGTGATCTGGTGTGCAGGCCTGATGTGACCATCCTCAGGGCATGTCACCAGCAGCATAAACGAGTGCTTCCTGGGAAGGGGGACATAAATAACTAGCACAATTTTTACCTTTTATGTTTGGGCAGAAAGTTTATGGTCACTGAAGGTCTTCCACATGAGAGCAGTTGACCACTTGCACCCATAGACATTAGATATCACCCAGTGCACAGAACATAGTCATCTAGTTTCTGTAGCCTTTATCTAATCCTGTGTAATGCTTCCAGCTAATCCAAGGCTGAAATTTGAAAAGGCAACACAGTAAAATATCAGGTCATACAACATCTATACCAAGAAGATAATATTTCATTGTTAGACCAGTTTCAGAAAGAAGATTAAGATTGATTTAGACTGCTTCTGTCTTAATGCCGGTTGGTAATCCTAATTCCTCTAATGGTTCTATTCACATTTACTAATGTTTTACATTCTTATTAATCCAGCCATAGATCTAAAGGGGGATTTGTATGTACAGAGCACTGTATTTCTGCTACAGTATGCTGTTTATTTTGACCAAACCAGGCATCAGAACTGTGCCTTATAGGTATGGTAGTTACAATAAGAATGTTGGCTGGATAGTGTACTGGTTAAAGACACTGCCTCTGACATAGGAGACCGAGGTTAGAATCTGGGCTGAAGTCAGAATCTATTCACTAAGGAGTCATTGGGCAAAACTCCCTAACGCTCCTCAAGCATTTAGAGCCCGACAGGAAAAAAACGCTATACAAATTTCTTAGGTTCAGAATCACAGATGTTATGTAACCATTTACTCCAGAGCTATAGTCACAACTTTTACTCTTCGACTTAAGTATTCTTTCAGAAGGGCTATTAAAGGGCTATTAAAAATGTGTGAGTCTGTCTGGGATTTGTAGTTATGCTCCAGTTTTCTGGTTAAATGCTAACTAAAGCAAGGAACGTTTGTGCAATTTTAGTTTTACTTGTACCAATAAAATTGTATGGTATTTTATTTCCTGTGCATTATTATTGACTATTTTGAATAGGACCATTAACTGAGTGTGCATAGCAGAAGAGATCCATTAGCTTGCATCTGCAGTCAAGTCATTATCTTTTCTTACAGACTCTTCCCTGAACAGTGCCCTTTAATAAAAAAAAATGCATAACGTTCTAGAGGAGAGAAATATTAGGAAGCAGCTGTGCACCATCTCCCAAAGCAAGCTATGTCCTTTGTGTATAAACCATTACAGTAACCCAGAACTACCTAACATCTATGAAAAAAACACATAGGAAAATATGTGCATGCCATGAATAACAAGGAATGGGAGGAAGTGCTAAAAATTCATTGAGGGCGCGATTCCACTTGAGCGGCGGGCGTCTGCGAGACGCGAACCGGCTCTTCTGGGTCTGCGGGGAAAGCAGACGAATACCATCAGCCGTGCCATGCACGGCTATGGGATCCGCAGCCTCCCGCGCCGATTCGGATGGAAAAGCCGGGCGAATCGCTAGCAGTAGCGATTCGACCGGCGTTACCATTGCACCCTATGGCAGAGTTTCCCCGCACTATTCGCCTGCGGGGAAACTCTGCAGATTCGCGGCGGTTTCCGCTCAAGTGGAAACGCGCCCTGACACATTGCTCCAGCAAGCCCTAATAGACTAATACATCTATGGATTCATAAGTGCTATTGGCCCCTAATTAAATACAAGAAAGAGATTTCCCTTATTTGTCTTAAATGTAGTAATAAGTAATAATAAAAATTGTAATGACATGGGAATGTTTATTGGCCCAAAAAGGGAAACAGCCAATCAAAGCCAGCAGCTTCCAATTTACTATGCTGGGTACACACGATGCATTTCCTGTCCGATTGACGGATAATCTGACTGGAAGCTGTATCGTGTGTACATGTCCAAACTGTCCTCGATCGATAATGGGATCAATTTTCCTGTGATATCTTCAGAAAATTGATTCCTTTATTGAACGGGAGCAGATCGAACACAACGGAAATAATCATCCCATTCTTGTTGATCGGTAAAATAGCATCATGTTTACCCAGCATTAGATCGCAACTGGTTAATTAACCACAAGCTCTGAGTGAGTATGTTCACACAATGGTATTGCGAAGCAGGTGGTTTTGGCGCATGATGCTCAGCACCGAGCGCCGAAACTAAGCGCCCCATAGCAGTAATGTTATACTGCGCGGGCACGTATAGGTAATTTGGGTTATATCTTCCTCTGAGTTGCGACGTCACCAGGGATTTGCGCAGCCCAGATTAACGACAGTGTACATATATGTACGCTTGTATTGAATTGTATTCAATTGTTTATGTGAGACAGAAAACGCCTAAGCCAAAACTTGTATCCAGTAATAAATAATAAATTTAAAAAAAATACTAAAAACAGCAATGCTACAGGTGTGCATTGTGAGATTTATGACTTAACCCCCAGTTATATAAGTGCGACCATGTACTAATTCAGAAAATCTGCAATTCGGTATTACGCGTGTTTTGTTAGATTGAATAGGGTACTGGGGATCCATTGAAAAGGGCGCCTGAGCTGCCTGTATTAAAAAGAGCATCTCCATAGACATCAATGTTATTTCTGCAAATATCGACTAATATTTTTTTTCGGCTACAAGGTTTTCGGCTACAGTAGGGCACCCCTTTGTAGCCCATATTTTTTATTCGGCTACAAGGTTTTCGGCTACAATGTTTTTGATTCTTTTACAAAAGGGCACACTTTTATAGCAGAGATTTTTGATTTGGGGGTGCAGGGGGGTTAGGATTAGGCATCACAAGTGGGGGGGTCTTAGGGTTAGGCACCACTAGGGGGGGTTAGGCATCACCAGGGGAGTCTTAGGGTTAGGCACCAACTGGGGGGTCTTAGGGTTAGGCACCACCAGGAAAGTCTTAGGGTTAGGCACCACTAGGGAAGTCTTAGGGTTAGGCACCACCTGGGGGTCTTAGGGTTAGGCACCACCTGGGGGGGGGTCTTAGGGTTAGGCACCGCCAGGGGAGTCTTAGGGTTAGGCACCACCTGGGGGGTCTTAGGGTTTGGCACCACTTAGGAGGTCTTAGGGTTAGGCACCACCTGGGGGTCTTAAGGTTAGGCACCACCAGGGGAGTATTAGGGCTAGGTACCACCAGGGAAGTCTTAGGGTTAGGCACCACCAAGGGAATCTTAGGGTTAGGCACCACCAGGGGGGGGGGGGTTAGGGGAGGGTTCTGTGTGAGAGTAGGGAGAAGTTAGGTCATAGTAATCACCAGGGGCTGTCTTATGGTTAGGCACCACCAGGGAGGGGTTAGGGTTAGGCACCACCAGGGAGGGGTTATGCAGCATCGGGGAGGGGGGGGCGGTTCTCTCTGTGAGAGTAGGGAGAAGTTAGGTCATAGTAATCACTTTTCTCAGCTATATCTAGAGCCCTTTTATAGCCCAACAAATTTTGCCTATAACAGTATCCTTTTTATAAACTAAAACTAGTTTTTCCGACTACACCAGGAGCCCTTTGTAGCCAAATTTGGCATATATAGGCTACACCAGGTGCCACTAGTAGCCGAATTTGACATATATGGGCTACACCAAGCACGCTTTGTAGCCGAATTTGGCATATATGGGCTACACCAGGCGCCCTTTGTTGCCGAATTTGACATATATGGGCTACACCAGATGCCCTTTGTAGCAGAATTTGGCATATATGGGCTACACCAGGCGCCCTTTGTAGCCGAATTTGGAATATATGGGCTACACCAGGCGCCCTTTGTAGCCAAATTTGGCATATATGGGCTACACCAGGCATTTGATCAATAAAAACACAGAGGTGTAACCACTAGATGAGTATCCCCTGCAGCCAAAAGGATGGGATGCCCCAACTTCTTTCCTTCATTACAGGGGCTACCTGTCCAGAGAGATGCTGTTGTGACCACACTTGTTATAGGTTGGGCAGTTCTGAGGCCATACTGTTAATGGAGGAAATGATAGCGGCCATGCTAGTTCTAAGAATCTGGCAGACTAACCCCATGGCCATGGATGCCACCATGGGGTAAGGAAAAGTGGAGGAAACAATGTGGGGGTCAAGCAATGCTTTGCCGAGGGGGGGGGGGGGATGGGGTGGGAGTCGGTCTGTGATTTGTAGTTTTGCCCCTGAACTTGTACTAACTTATACATTTACGAAGAAGCTGAATGTTCCATATCAGACTTCTACCCACAACATAGAATCTCTGTTCAGGAGACTATTATGGAAAAAAAAAATCTCTTATGAGGAATTCTGTAAGAGAAGTCCTTCCCAAAAACGTAGTTACATCATAGGCATCTGCAAAAGACTCTACAATAGAACAGGACAGGAAAGGAAAGGTACAGTGGTTAGGCACGCTAGATCAACAAGGGAATCAGTGTTTACATAGTTAACATTAAAGTCCCACTTTGAAACAATTTTATGCATAATAATTTAATTTTAATATTAAAACAAAATCCTTTTAAATGCATGTAACAATGCTCTGCCTGATCTTGAGTTTTAAAGTCTTCTTGACATTCTATTCCTACATTTTTCCAGGCAGTGGAGGTTTGTTTTTTATGCCATTGTCTTGATTTACAGCAAATACATAACAGTTCCAGGTGTTGCGTAGGTTTTAAATCATTATCATCTACATCAACAGTTTGAGGAAGCATTTAACAGAACAAAGACTGCATGTATTTTAGTGTGAAAAGTACTTTAGAAAGTATTTATGTTTATGGTGCAGTTCTGTTTATTATTTCTATAAGCCACAGGAATCACAATGCGCTAACAGAATGTTAGGCACACATATTGAATGTCCCTTCAAGTTACACCCACCAGTATTATTATGTGATTATCACTGATAAGAAAATATAAGTATAGACCAGATAGCAGCATTTCAGTGCGGATTTGGGTTATTTTCAAATAATGATCATTCGATTCAACCCAAACTGAACAATGTAGGTATTTGATATAATGTGGCAGACTATCCCATACAGCTCTGGTCTGCCAATTAATAGGGGACTCTGATAACCATCTGGGTGCTGTCAGGCGTCCAATCTGACACCTTTATCACCTGGTATATGCTGCAGCTAGGCACGATAAATTAAGACATCCAATGTACTGTTGCATTGTGGCTAGCTAGACAGATAGGGCTCGATTCACCAAGCGGTGCAAAGTGTTAGCACCGTGGTGAAAAGGCCCTTATCACGCCTAAAGTCACTTTAGGCATGATAAGAAGAAACTCGCGCGAAGTTGCCGCGCGTACGCGCGTTCGCGCGTACGCGCGTAAGTGCGCGCGCAACACCCGACGCTTCGCGCGAAGCTCCCATTAAGCCCTATGGGACTTTGCGCGCGCACTCACGCGCGTACGCGCGAACGCGCTTACGCGCGGTAACTTCGCGCGAAGAGCAGGAAAAATCGGTGATAACTCAGTGGTGAAAAGGTCATCACGCCTAAAGTCTTTTAGGCGTGATAACTGGGTTATCACCGCTTTGTGAATCGAGGCCATAGTGTTGCTGCAAGTGTCGTAATAGCCCCAGTGATCCCCACAGGGGGAAGAGGGGGGGGGGGGGGCAATAGGGGCCCACTCCCCCCTTTACCCTTGTGAAGAGTAAGTGCAGGGAGTGCTATTATATTTACCAAGTCCTCCTAGGAGGAAGAGGAGACCAGATGCAGCGTGGACTAGGTAAATATAACAGCACTCCCTGCACTTACTCTGCACGGGCGGAACAGCTTGTGAGAATTAATTATCCGACCATGATGTGGGGGGTGGGGGGGGTCTGCCATAATAATTTGATGGGGGCCCAAGCCTATGATGTTTTGGGGTTTAGGGAAGAAGGACTCATTCCTATTTCCTACTGCTGTTGGTGGCTAATTGTTGTTTGTACTTGCAGGGTATTATTATATTGTTAGATTATTTTCACATGTGGCAATTTATACCAGGTATTGATCAACATTGTTGCTATTCTGCACATTATAGCCTAACTACAATTCCATGTTGAACATATTTGTTTTTTTATTTTTGAAAGTGGGGATTATGGCAATACATGGGCACTATATCTGTATTTCACAGCACCTGGGTAACAAAAGTGTAAAGTTTGTATGAGTCTATAAGATTTATACACACTTGTCCTGTACAGGTGGTGCACAGCAATTTTACTGAAACTTATGCCACCTACATATCTGCACCTTGCACAAATAGCGCAAACCTGCATTACCTAGGTACCTAGGTTATGTGAGTATTGCTAGGGTAAAACTGGCAATGCTACTAGAAATGCTCATATTACCTGGGCAATGCAGGTTGCAGTTTACCAATACTTATTGAATATGGCCTCTTTTTCCTATTCTTTATGGGCAGATCAGGTGACAGTTTAGTCCCCCTAGTGGTATTCCACTTAGTGTTAGTTAGGGGGCATTGCTGGGTGATAAATGTGCAGAGAGTGCAGCCAAGCGGAATACAGTTCACCTGCCCAGGATCCAGTGCCTCACCTCTGTGGAGCGAGAGCTGTCTGTCACACAATGACTAGAGATGGCTCGAACCTCCGATTCTCGGTTCGCGAACTGCGAATGCGAACTTCCGCAAAAGTTTGCGAACATGCGAACTTCCGCGAACCGCAATAGACTTCAATGGGGAGGCGAACTTTGAAAACTAGAAACATTTATGCTGGCCACAAAAGTGATGGAAAAGATGTTTCAAGGGGTCTAACACGTGGAGGGGGGGCATGGCGGAGTGGGATACACGCCAAAAGTCCCCGGGAAAAAAACAGTATTTGACGCACAGCAGCGTTTTAAGGGCAGAAATCACATTGCATGCTAAATTGGAGGCTTAAAGTGTTTTAAAACATCTTGCATGTGAATACATCAATCAGGTAGTGTAATTAGTGTACTGCTTTACACTCACACAACAAACTCACTGTGCAACGCACTGCAAACAGCTGTTTATGTAGTGACAGCCATGCTGGACTGGTGCGCACCATGGCCAGAGTGCAAGCCATGGTGGTTTTCAAGCCCATATGGTTGGGCTGAGGTAGCTGACTGACAGAACAACAGTGACTGAGTGTCCAGCTGATCGAATTTGGTCTATCCACAATGAAGCAACGACCTTATTATCTATCTTCTTGAGTCAGGAGGTGTGCCCTCCAACACCAACACACTCATATAGCCGGCGGTCATTGCTTCATTGTGATATGCAAGCCCCTTCACAGTGGCAAGGTAACGATCACGAAAGGGAATTGACACATGTACATGGCTTTTGTTTTGTTGTTGCAGCTGAAGTGCAGCCAGAAAAATTAGGCAGGCATGTACACGCACCAGAAAAATTATTATAGCGGCCACTAGCAGCGACCTTAAAAATACAGAAATCCGCCTGGAGTCCTGGACCCTGTTGGTGGTGGCGGAGAAGGCAGTCAAGCGGCCTGCAGGCAGAGATGCTGTGTGGGGAGCGACTTAGTCTTGGGGTAGGCAGTAACACAGCGTGCAGGCAGAGATGCTGTGTGTGGGGACTGACTTAGTCTTCGGGCGGGCCTGACCATGCTTTGCAGACCACATGGTCAGATGGACCCTTGACCCAATGCTGTGTGTGCCAGAGATGACACCACTTGCCTTTCAACATCATGGTACAGTTTGGGTATCACCTTTTTTGAGAAATAATTGCGGCCTGGTATCTTCCACTGTGGTGTGTGGCTTTGCTTTTGTGTGCTGCTTTTCATCAGGTGGTCATCCCATTGCAGTTTGTGCTTTGTCATCATGTGCCTTCGTAAGGAAGTTGTCCCTACGCGGGTCTTGGTCTTTCCATGGCTCAATTTTTGGTGGCAGAGAGTACAGATGGCATTGCTCTCATCTGAGGCAGACACACAAAAAAATGTCCACACCGCTGAGCCCTGGGGTGATGGCACTTTGGTGGTGACGGCCGACTGAGTGTCAAGTGGGGTGCCATAATCAGAGCAGGAGGAGGAAGATATGTTACGCTTCCATGTGGAAGCTGAGGAAGATGAACACTGTACTTTGGACCAGGGTCGCACGAAATCACGACAGCACGACCTCGTACAGACCTGCCGGGTGGCCTGCCTCTGAGTCTACCTATGCCTCTGCCTCTACCTGTTTTGTCCATATCGGGGGGATGAAGTGAAAGGTATGCACTGACTTGACTAATACAATGTGCAGTCACACAGGTGCAGTGAAAGGTATGCAGTGACTGGTATTACAATACAATGTGCAGCTGTCACACAGGTGCAGTTAACAGGTTTGCACGGACTGCTATACTAAACAGTGTGCAGTCACACAGGTGCAGTGAACAGGTATGCAGGGATTGGTATTACAAATGTGCACCTGTCACACACACACACACAGGTACCGTGAACAGGTGCAATGACACTGCGTGCGGTCACGTAGGTAGGTAGGTGCACTGAACAGTGAACAGGTGCAGTGATTGGGATTACAATGTGCAGCTTCCTGTCACACACAAAGTTAGTCACTGAATGTGCTGGGCCTGGCAGTGGCACAGTAGGAAATACCACCAAGGGGCCCGCTGCGACTGACTGACAGGGCTGTATATAATGCAAGTGGGCCACACACACACAAAAAAAAAATAGATCACAAGAACAAGATTAGCTCTCAAAAGATCTGTTGAGGGGTGCTTTTTTAGCAATAAGAATCAGAAAGGAGCAAGCTAACAAGCCTACAAGAGCCTAACTAAGCTTTCCCCATGTGAGTCTGCAGCAGCTCTCCCTTCTCTAATTACTGCAGGTACACGAGTGAGCGAAATGCCTGATGCTGCCTGCCTTTTATAAGGGGGGAGGGGCTCCAGGAGGGAGTGTAGTCTGATTGGCTACAATGTGCCTGCTGACTGTGATGTAGAGGGTCAAAGTTGACCCTAATGATGTAGTATAGGGGCGAATCGAACTTCCGGAAATGTTTGCAGTTCTCCGCAATAGCGAACCACGGAAGTTTGCTAGATCCCGTTCACCGGCGAGCTATCTCTAACAATGATGGATGGTGCTCTCACTATAGAGACCACATACCTGAGGAGACACAATGAAGACAAGCTGTGTATGGCTGAATCCTGAGGATGTGAGTTGACAACACACAGTGCTTTTTACCATAGGGTAGTAGCACCTAGGAGGACACGATAAAGACAAACTGCTTATAGCCGAATCCTGGGGAGGCTACCTATATTGGGGAGTAGCACTCTCTAGCTACCTGTACTGGGGGTGCCCTTTCTGGCTACCTACACTGGGGAGAAGGGGCACTGTCTGGCTCCCTATAAGGGGAGAGGGGCACTCTCTGCCTACTTATATTTGGGAGACTTCTCTATATACCGGTACCTATACCCTGTGGGGGGGGGGCACTCTCTGGCTACCTATACTGGCGGAGACACTCTCTGGCTACCTATATGGGGATATGGGGGGGGGGCATTCTTTGGATACCTATTCTGAGGGAGGGGGACTTTCTGGCTACCTGCACTATGGGAGCACTGTTTGGCTACCTATAATGGGGAGGGGGTTCTGTCTACATATACTGACGGTGCACTGTCTGGATACCTTTAAAGGGGGGCACCCTTTGCCTACATATATTTGGGAGACCTCTGTTGCTACCTATACTGGAGGAGAGGAGGCACTCTCTGGCTACCTATATGGGGGGAGACACTAAGTGGCTACCTTCGTGACGGGGGGGGGGGGGGCACTCTTTGGCTACCTATACGGGGCAGGGTACCATTATTTCTGTGTTTTTCAAATTTATAGTGGCAAAAAATGCACCGCTTTTAGAAGCAAAAGATCTTGGCATGATCAGACTGCCAGGAAGGTTGTTGTCAGGTACTGCCAGCTCTGTACAGTCTGCTCAACTCTGCAGCAAAATCATTGGCTATACTGGAGATTTTTGCACTGATCAGTATCATATTCCTTGTCATATTCCTTCTCTGCCTTCCTCTCAGGGATGTAACATCAGCCACAGAAGGGCCCAGAAGCCACAGCGGGCCCCGTGGGAGGAGAAGTTTATTTTCATTGTCCTGAGAAAAACTAAAGGCACAGAGAGAAAAAACTTTCTGCTCTCTGCACAGTTGTTCTAATGACTGTGTCTGCTCAGCCACTGATAAGGAATCATACAAAGTTTTGCAGACAAAGATTTGTAGACAGTCCCTATTCAGTGTTCAGAAGAGTGTACAGTGCCCTGCCCCCAGCCTCTCCACCCCCTCCCTAAGCGTTGTGTACAGTAGTGATGCTGGAGGAGTCTGCAGAGCCAGTTCAGCTCCATCAGAGATGGACAGAGTAAGTGTAATAAGCTGAGGCTGGGAGCACACTCGTCTGTCGGTTTTCTGTAAGCGTTTTCTGCACAACATGTGTGTCTGTATGTGTGAAAACATGCACATTTTATCACAGAAGATAATGTAATTGATAGAGACAATGCCAGTAGTGCTGCACTGCTGTCTGTTTTTATCTGCATGGAGAAAACACATTCAAGTGTGCACTAGCCAAATGAATAACATTGGTTTTCAGTTTACCTGTGCAAAAAGCAAGGGGGGAGGCTGTCCCCATCCAAAGTTTCGCAGGCGGGCCTTGTGATTTCTAGTTACGCCCCTGCTTTCTTTTATTTTCACAGGAAGTAAACTCACACAAAACTGAACTATGCAGGCATTGTTTCTACTGATACTACAAAGCGGACTATATGGTAATACACCCTCCATCAGTGGCGTTGCTAGCCCCAAAGATCAGTGCCATGTGCCCCAGATCTATTCTGGGGTGCCCCGAGTGTCCTCCAGGCAGAGCCAGCTGTGGTGACTCAATGGCGAGCATGCTGGGAGCTGTGGTGCATCATTTGGGGGTATGCTGGGTACTGTGGAGCATCTATGTAGGCATACTGACTGTTGTGGTGCCATGCTGGGCACTGTGATGCCTTTATGGGGAAGTGCAGGGAGCTGTGTTTCTTCTATAGGGGCATGCTGTGAGTTGTTGTGCCTCAATGGGAGGTCCGTGGGAGCATGAGAAAGGGTCCACTAGAAGGTCAGGGAATGCTATGGGGGGACTGCCAGACAATCTGGCAGCAGGCCAGTCTGCCCAGCAGAAAGCAAAACCAGCCAGCACAGAAGCCAGGTAACTCTGCCTAGTTGTGTTTAAGTGACACTGCCTATTTATGTGATATGCTGCATTTTTGTGTTTTTTGTTTTTTTTTGTATTAGTGGAGAGGGGGCTTCATCCAACATTTTGCTGGGCAGGCCTATTTACACAACTGTTAAATTCATGTAAATTTGTCACCACCCATGACCACACCCACATTCTGGAGTGTGGCCACACCCACTTTCTGTCTGGCATGTCCAAAAGTGCACTGGATCTTTTAAGATCCTAGCAACGCCCCTAGCCTCCATGATGTGGTTGAGGGCTGACTTTTGTCTAATATCCATACCAAAATTCTGACCAGAATGCAGATACTGCTAATATATATATATATATATATATATATATATATATATATGAATAATAATTGGCATGCTCTTAGAACACTTGATCTTTATTCACTCTATTGGTTGGCCATACATCTGTTAGTCCTGTCCGAAACTGAACTTGCAAATCTAACATGGTCTTTTCACATTTTTAAATGATCAAATCTTGCTACCAGCATTTCTCAAAACATATTATTCCTTCTTTTTAACTGCAAATAAAAGCATGCTGTGACTGACTCATTCCAATGCCCCATGGTCTGACACTTGTCACACTGAGATCTCTTCTGCCTGGTTGAGGTGTGCGTGGTGCGCCTGCACTGATATAGTACGATTGAGAATGCGTCCTCGGTAGGGGGTTACAGGCTCATAGAACAAGGTTTAGGACAGTGTGCACAATGAAGGAAGACCTCTCTCTGCAGCAGATGAAAGAGATCCAAGGGAACGTGTGATACTGCTGGGCAAGATGCTGTACTGCATAGCTAAGGTGTATTCCGTCTCCAACATCACAGTGAATAACAACATCTTTCTGAGGAGAAGAATAATAGCATAGAACTTGGAAGGGGCAGGCGTGGAGGTTTGGAATGTGTCTTTATCTACAGCAAGACTGCAGAGACAGCCTTTGGTGAGAGCAAAACAAAGTATTGTGTCAGAATGGCCCCCTATCAAGCTTTAAAGCAGACCCTTTCTGAATAAATGTGAAAGCTATCAATGTGGACATTCTTCTAAAGCATGCCATTCTTCTAATTGCCAGCTCATCATGCTACCTTCCAGCTTCAGCAGTTACTAAGTCACAGCAGCATTCATACAAGCACACCACTACTTTAAGCAGAGTGAAGTCAGTTCACTTTATGTGTATATTGTACAGAGTATTCAGAAAGCTCATGGTGAGCCAGAACCACTAGGATATTATAAGGGCATCAAAGAGGCCAAAAATCCTCTTATTCAAAGGGGGAAAAAAACATTGCTAAATATGTTTGCCTTCTTAATGCAGAATTATTTGCAATCATTGCAACCATTAAGCTTTAAGCAAGTAAGAAAGGTCTCCCTTGATGCATCACTTCTGAATATGCAAATCATCTCTTTGAGCTTCTAAAAACCATAAAAGCCATACACACATCAAGAACTGCTGACGTGCTTATTCCGTGTCAGTGAATCAGAAAGTATAATTATGTCCTGTGAAGGTCCAGGTAAACTCAGCTTTACCGCTGGAAGTCTGCAATGTATGGGGACACAGCAGCCCTGTAGACAATTTGTGTGCAATGAGGTGGCTTCCAGTTTTTTAGCCACTTCGCTAGATTTGGTGTTCAAATTTGGAACATTGGGCTTGATTCCCAAAGTGGTGCTAACCTAGTTAGCATGCCTAAAGACTTTTGGGCGTGATAAGCATTGCACTAAGTAGGTAAGCACCGCTTTGAGGGAAAAACTCGTGCGCAAAGTACGCGCGAATTGTCGCATAGGGTTTAATGGCATTGCGCGTGTAAACTTTACAAAACTTTGCGCGCCAGTTTATTTTATCACGGCTAAACTGAGTTTAGGCGTGATAATGGGCTTTTCACCAGCGTGCTAACAGTTAGCATGGCTTTGTGAATCAAGCCCATTGTTCCAAGTTCACCGAAATACCACACTGCCGCTCCATTCAGCGCTGAATCTGCGGACAGAGGCAGGGGCAGTTCCCTTTCTTCACATTTCTTGCACTTCACGTTTCATGCGACTCCTACTTTTACCTTCCAAAGCTAAAAGGAGGAAGTATTAAAGTCTTGTGAAACACACAATAAAGTGCAAGTAAGTGAACACCCCCTGACCCTGTCCGCAGGTTCAGCGCTGAATGGTGCTGAAGTATTGTGTATTGTGTGAATTTAGAATTATGTTCTGAATGTGAACCTCAACGCTACAACTCTTTATGCTTTATTGCATCTTTATGAAAACCGGCATTGCAAAAATGATAACTCAATGTTTTGGGTTGTGTGCTCTTTGTCAATTGTTCAACCATATTACTGACATCACAACTCAATTACACACCTTAGATGCCAGGGTGGGCTCGTACTTAAAGCAAATCTTTATTCTAAAGCCTTATCCCATAGATCCATATCAATCCATGTTATACACATATGCATGTTGGGTTGATATGGTTCTTTAAAATGTATAAGCTATAGGCTCACTATAAACCAGAGGTTCTGGGGCTGTGCCTGGCTTTATAGGGCATAACGAGATGATTTGCATATTCAGGAGCAATGCATCACGGGATGCCACAATAATCAAAAATAACTTCTGTTTTTAGAAGGCAAAATTATATTCAAAGAAGGTTAAGTTCCCCAGATAGCTCTGATCTTTATGGTAGTCACACACTGAAAACAATGTTGCACATTCACAGTAAAGACCATACTCAACATCCCCTTATATTGTATTTATAACCTATATTTGCATGCGCAAACTGCTTCTCTTAGATGCGCTCTACTGATCCCTATTTTTCTTTTCTATGTACTTCAAAATGTAGATAATGTCACATTTATTTAAAGTATGCCTTCAGTAAATGTGGGCGTTAATTCACTGATCACTGCTGCGTATGAGGAGAGTTCATGAGTAAATTATCGCCTCCACTGCCTCCGTCAGCCATACAAGTAATATGAAGTGCAACATTGATTTGCAGCGTGAATTAACTTATGGAACCAATGAGCTTGCTGAAGTCAAATCGGTGTAAAATGGGACTTGACTGTTATCTATGGGTTACTGGACCACTGCTAGTTGCAGGTGCAGCTGGGCCAAGACACACAACATAAATGTGACGCATAGACGTAGACTGACAAGCTTCCAGTAGTGATACAAGTGGCAATGGCAATATGAACTTTATTAACCTGTTAGCAGATTCAAACAAAATATTTTGTTTGTAACTGCTGTGCTGTGCATGCTAAACCTCTGCCAGTGAATGTTGTTTGGCTGCCTAGTGCTGCCAAACAAGCAGGTGGCAGGGAGCAGTAATAGTTATCTGCAGGCCCGGCCCTAGACCATTTGCCGCCTGAGGCAAACTTTAAAGAAATCGCCACTGCGCCCCCCCCCCCCGTGGGTGTGGGGGGGCCGCCCGAGCTGGAGGGGATAGCGGGCAGGAAGGGGGTATTGGGGCTAGCGGCGGGGAGGGGGGATCCCCCCCTCCCTCGCCTGGGTCCCCCGTCCTCCGCTCCCCTCCAGCTTGTTATGCGCTGGCTGGCTGGCTGGCTGCAGCTGTAAGAGGCAACGGGCGGGGATCACTCACCTCTTCCTCGTTCAGCCTGCGCTCCACTGACGTCACTTCCTGCTACGCCGCAGGAAGTGACGTCAGTGGAGCGCACGTTGGAACGAGGAAGAGGTGAGTGATCCCCGCCCGTTGCCTCTTACAGCCGCAGCCAGCGCGCATAACAAGCTGGAGGGGAGCGGAGGACGGGGGACCCAGGCGAAGGAGGGGGGGGTCCGACCCCCCTCCCCGCCGCTAGCCCTAATACCCCCTTCCTGCCCGCTATTACCTCCAGATCGGGCGGCACTCCACACCCACGGACGGGCGGGTGCCGCCCCCTCAGAAGCGCCGCCTGAGGCAAACGTTTCACCCCGCCTCATGGGCGGGCCGGCCCTGGTTATCTGATCCAGGTGGCTTCTTTTCTTCCTCCACCTTTGGCTCTGAACTTCTAACATGTCCTCTGGATCCCAATCACATCCAATCACATGATATCACATGAGATCGGGATCCAGGAGATCCTGTCAGCGTTACAGTGCCACCCGGTGGTGGAAGAGGGGTGATGGAAGTGATGGAAGACACTCTTCCATCACCCATCTTCCCCCACCAGGTGGAACTGTAACGCTGACATGGTCTCCTGGATTCGGGTCACATGTAATATCATGTGATCAGAACCAAGATGAGATGGGGTGACCACGCTATCATGGTGGAGGAAGAAGAAGCCAATCCAGCCATCCGGACAGGTAACTATAAAAGCTCCCTGCCGCCCACTCTTAATACCCTGCCAAGCCTTACTTTTAAACAATACCTCACAGTCCAGTTGATCTGGCATCAGTAGTGTCTGAGTCACAACCCTGAAACCAGCAAGTGGCTAATCCAGTCAGACTTGAGTCAGAGCACCTGATCTGCATGCTTGTTCAGGATCTATAGCTAAAAGTATTGGAGATCATCAGGACGGCCAGGCAACTTGCATTGTTTAAAAGTAAATGAATATGTTAGCCTCTATATCGCACTCACCTCGGGTTCTATTTAAAATGTTTACTTGTACAAAACTCTGGCCAGACTCTGTAGTAGCTATTTATCAGCTGTTCATCCGGTGTGGTGCAGAATGCTAAAATATGTGGAGTAACATTTATTAACATTCAACATACTGGTTGACATTCAGTTACATTAAATCCAGTTACACTTGATTTGTGCATCACACAGCACACATGTGTGTGTAAATGAACTTTCACTTGGTGGCTGATCATCCAGGCACCACAAGCTTTCTTACAACCTGTAGAAATCTTACAAAATCCCTGCAGTGTTTACTTCCTAGTATCCTGTGAGCACAGAAAGGATTAACCTCCAATGTTTACATACCCAGTGGTGTGAAAAACTATTTGCCCCCTTCCTGATTTCTTATTCTTTTGCATGTTTGTCACACTTAAATGTTTCTGCTCATCAAAAACCGTTAACCATTAGTTAAAGATAACATAATTGAACACAAAATGCAGTTTTAAATGATGGTTTTTATTATTTAGTGAGAAAAAAAAACTCAAAACCTACATGGCCCTGTGTGAAAAAGAAATTGCCCCCTGAACCTAATAACTGGTTGGACCACCCTTAGTAGCAATAACTGCAATCAAGCGTTTGCGATAACTTGCAACAAGTCTTTTACAGCACTCTGAAGGAATTTTGGCCCACTCATCTTTGCAGAATTGTTGTAATTCAGCTTTATTTGAGGGGTTTCTAGCATGAACTGCCTTTTTAAGGTCATGCCACAACATCTCAATAGGATTCAGGTCAGGGCTTTGACTAGGCCACTCCAAAGTCTTCATTTTGTTTTTCTTCAGCCATTCAGAGGTGGATTTGCTGGTGTCTTTTGGGTCATTGTCCTGCTGCAGCACCCAAGATCGCTTCAGCTTGAGTTGACGAACAGATGGCCGGACATTCTCCTTCAGGATTTTTTGGTAGACAGTAGAATTCATGGTTCCATCTATCACAGCAAGCCTTCCAGGTCCTGAAGCAGCAAAACAACCCCAGACCATCACACTACCACCACCATATTTTACTGTTGGTATGATGTTCTTTTGCTGAAATGCTGTGTTACTTCTACGACAGATTTAACAGGACACGCACCTTCCAAAAAGTTCAACTTTTGTCTCGGCGGTCCACAAGGTATTTTCCCACAAGTCTTGGCAATCATTGAGATGTTTTTTTAGCAAAATTGAGACGAGCCTTAATGTTCTTTTTGCTTAAAAGTGGTTTGCGCCTTGGATATCTGCCATGCAGACCGTTTTGGCCCAGTCTCTTTCTTATGGTGGAGTTGTGAACACTGACCTTAATTGAGGCAAGTGAGGCCTGCAGTTCTTTAGATGTTGTCCTGGGGTCTTTTGTGGCCTCTCGGATGAGTTTTCTCTGCGCTCTTGGGGTAATTTTGGTCGGCCAGCCACTCCTGGGAAGGTTCATCACTGTTCCATGTTTCTGCCATTTGTGGATAATGGCTCTCACTGTGGTTCGCTGGAGTCCCAAAGCTTCAGAAATGGCTTTATAACCTTTACCAGACTGATAGATCTCAATTACAGTACTTTTGTTCTTATTTGTTCCTGAATTTCTTTGGATCTTGGCATGATGTCTAGCTTTTGAGGTGCTTTTGGTCTACATCTCTGTGTCAGATAGCTCCTATTTAAGTGATTTCTTGATTGAAACAGGTGTGGCAGTAATCAGGCCTCGGGGTGATTACAGAAATTGAACTCAGGTGTGATAAACCACAGTTAAGTTATTTTTTAACAAGGGGGCAATCACTTTTTCACACAGGGCAATGTAGGTTTTGAGTTTTTTTCCTCACTAAATAATAAAAACCATCATTTAAAACTGCATTTTGTGTTCAATTATGTTATCTTTGACTAATAGCTAACGGTTTTTGATGAGCAGAAACATTTAAGTGTGACAAACATGCAAAAGAATAAGAAATCAGGAAGGGGGCAAATAGTTTTTCACACCACTGTATAGCTCAGAACAAATGCACAGCTGGACACAGTTCAGACACAGCTGACAGTCCTGATTTACAGTTGCTGATTACATGCAGATAAGATCTAATTAGGCAGGCTAATCTCTCTAAATACACATAGAGTGAATTATATGTGTTTTCCTTGTCTGCTGTGCAAGAGTTCCCCTTTAAGCTCTATTGTGTGTTGGGGAGTTCTAAAGTTTGACTAGACTTCCTGGTTCATCAGCCCAATCACACACACTTCATGCCCTATCACCCCTCTTCCCACCCCTATTATGCATCTTCTTGCCCTTGCTACTGCTGTACCACCTTGGCCACACACCCTTTCAGCACCTTTGGTGACATCATCACCAGGCCTCTGCACAAATATCAAGGTCAATCAGATTAAAGGACACCCGAAGCAAAAAAAAACTAATGAAATAAATGATTGTATCTATCTTCCTTCACCTAAAAATTACTTTTTTAAGATATTCCACAGTTTTATTTTATGTTTAATCTACTTTTTAAGTTTTAACTGTTTTATTGTTTTTGCTCAATGACACATTCAATTAAGTATGTCAGAGCTAAAATATATGAACTATTGACCCTTTTTTATCTCTTTCCTGCTCTCAGTAGCAATTTTCTGCTAGGAAAGTGTTTTATAGTTAGAATTTCTTATCAGTGAGGGTTACACTGTAGTCACTTCCTGTCTGAGTCAGGACTGAGTCAGCCACATACATACCTGATATTTAACTCTTTCAGGCAAAGAAAGAATAAAAGGAACACAGCATAGTTATTTGTGCGCTAGGCACTGTACATACCCATGCCTATCTCATCATGTCACATGTCACCTCGGTTATCCTTTAAGGTAGTAACCAGTAACTTACCACATCTTATATACTCAGACTCACTTTTCTTTCCCCTTACTTTCTCTTTTGCCTAATAATAAATTTGAGGCAAGAATAGAGGTACGACCCTAGAGTCCATGTACTAAACTTTCTTTGCATGGAGCATGCTTTTACTTGCATAATTGCAGGAGAAACGTTTTTCTCTTTTTATGGAGTAAAAATAACTGTATGCTTTTAGGAATATATGTAATTTTTTTCTACAAAAATCTTGGTGAACAAACAGTTGAGTCACATATTTTGGATATACAGTATGTTTTGCCATTCATTTGAGATCCTTGCTACCCTGCAAGGTCCCACAGCTGTCTGCCGAATTTATAATTAATCAATAGGGAACAGGGGTGTTATATATCACTTTGTACTACCAGATGATATTTTTGTGTACCCCACTTGGCTGATATATGAAAAAGAAATAAAACAAAACAATAAATACAAAGCAAAACAGTCTCCCTGTCTAGTGGTGACAAATAGAGAGGATGCTGTGTGTGCTTTCTAAATTTGGAACACTGTTTGTCAATAACATATGTATCTGTTTGCAAACAGATTTTCTTAGTCATGGCTCAAAATGTAAAACATTGCTCATTTTGACATTAGACACTGAAACGATTTGTGTACATATATTAAGAGTCCCCCCCCCCCCCCTTTTACGGTGTTCTGCGCAATATTTAATCAGTCAAAATGAGAGAACCACTACACTATTATTCATCACAGACGTAACTTATACGATGACAATGCAGTACAAAGACAGACCACAATTTTAGCTACTGTAGGATTCATTATAAGGGACTGTGCGCACGGCCATTCATTTTTGCATTTGATCTGCATTTCTGAAGCACTTTGGAGGGATGTTAAATAGCGTTTGAAGTTTGAAAATGATTTTATAGAGCGGTGTTAAAATGGTTCAAACCCAATTTAGCTGCATTACAATTCTGCTGCATTTTCTCTAACACCTCCTGCATTTAGAGTCCATTCCTGATTGTTCTGAACTCATTGGGTGGCTACGATTAATGGATGGTTTGACGCAACATCAGTGTACACATTCTCTATCAAACACGAAAGGTGCGTGGTGAACAGCTATACAGGTCCCTGAGTACCTGTGTCTCTGCCGGTGCCCAGTCTCCGCCGGATTGCTCTGACGGCTTCACAGAGTCATATAAAGGCAAATTTTCGCGGTGTAGTGTGGCGTGGTAGAAGCACCGCACCGCAAATGCACACATCAAGCCTAAAACTGGCCTAAAGGGAAGCCAGAATATTTTTGCTATTTTACCATACTTAGTTCTAGATGTATTTTTCCTGTTTTATATATTTATTCAAAATATGAAGTGTAATTGCAATTAGTGATTTCGCATAGTAGTAATTTTGCAGCAAAATGAGCAATTACAATGCAAAATCGTAATGCAAAACTTCAAACTATTGCAAAATTAATTTTTCACGTAATTGCTATTATGATTATGCTCATTTTTTCAATGACTTGCATTTTTATCTTTTCCATGCCCATAGACTTCAATGCATCAGAATTGTAAATGCGAAAGTCGCACAGATGTTCACAAAGGTGAACGTACCCATTATGGTGATGGTCATGCAAAACGATTGTTCATGATCATCGTGGTTGGTCTGTTTTCTTATTATACATACATCTGTCTGCAGATCAGCGTGTCCTGCTCTATGGAGAGGAGGATGAGAAGTTGGAGTGAGTAACAGTATGGTTAACCAGTATGTCTGATTACTAATGAGCTATCCACAGGCATTAGGGTACACCAGCACACTTGGAAAAGTGACCCATTCTACAACTAGGTACAGGTCTCTATCTATGAACAATTCATATATTTATTGGAAAGCTAAGTGAAGCTACAAACATCTAAGACTCAAAATGAAAACCAATTGATTTTACCAGACAATGGAGGTTAGTGAGTCTAATATATACAGACTTCTGTTGTCAGTTGATCAGTGCCTCCAGGCATCCTGCTACTGTTGGGTTTCATTATCCAAAATGCTTTGGGGCTCTGCCACCTGATTAAAATCTCTGCACCCCTTGTCAAATGGATATTTATTTATTATTTTTGTAGTGAGCTGCTCTGGCCCCTACAGGAGACAGGACCAGGATCTTTTTTTCCTCAATTGACATACTGTGATCACTGTGATTGCTCAAAGCAATCACAGGGTCAGTAGCCAATGAAATAAGCTCTTGACCGGCACACAGACCTCTGTTGACATTAGGGCAGCTGATGAGCAGGATACAGTAGCAAGTGACTTGATGGGAGTAACTTGATTGAAGTCATCGCAGGCTACAGGTTAATGAAATTTATGCTCTGGCAGGGATAGGAGGCAGTAACCAGGACTTAAGTTTCAATTACCTAGGTCCAGAAGTTGTTAAAAAATATCACAAATTACAAAAAAAACCTCAGTTTGCAAATTTGCAAGTGATAAAAAAAAGAAAAGAACATTAAAAACTATACAAATAAGCCATAAAGTACAGCTGTGCTGTGCAGTGGTGGCATCCAGAGTATCCAGATGTGGTCAATTCTCTCTTAATGGAAATGGCAGGCCGGGGTTTGTTGTCTGTTAATGAGAGGGAAAGGGTGGCAGAGAAGTACAGTGGTGGGCATGTTAATAAAGCCTGTAACAAAAGGTTACAGAACAGTCATTACCCTCTGGAGGAAACCTTTCCGCACAGTCAAGGCTCTTTCCTAACAGCTAAGTAGGGCTTCCCTGTACATGAGCCTAGTCAGTCTATTAGCTCGCATTTATGCAAAAATAATGGACTATGCACCTGCATTTTGCTCTGCTTCATAAATAACCCGTAATGTCTAACACAAAATGTATAATGGCAGTGGCTGAGGAGATTAAAAAAAGATAAATAGCTCAAAAAAAGAGTTTGGAATAAATGCCACGTAGAACATGCAGGTAGTTTGCAATGTACCACTAAATTGGAAAATGTTATTTCATGATGACAAGCTTAATTTAGGAAGCAAAGGCATTTGGTAAAGGGGGCACTAGAGACTGAGAGACAGGCTTTCCCATGTAATTAATCCACTCATAAAACCTATTCTCTGTGAATGAGACAAGAAGAATAAATAAGTAAGCAGACCATTGCTCGGTGAAACAAAGAATATTTTCTAATTATGTATTTTTATGTAGGAAATAGAGCCTATAAAATAGGAACTGACAATGATTATCTGTTACCTAAGGAACTTGTTAAGCACTGCTTGGCAGGTCACAGTATTAGAAGGACTTAATAGCTGAACTGGGTTACATGATCATAATCCTGCAGCCTGGTAGACTTAGGCATTTTTTTATTATTATTATTATTTTTTCTTTTTCTATACCTCACATGGATGTTCCCAGACCTACTGCTAATTAAAAAAAAAATCAATTTTGTAGTGTAGTTGATGGTGAAAGCAGGTCAGGTCAGAGGACACAGGAGTTTAATAAATATAATAAAACACACAGGTTCCCCAATGTGTCTATGGGCCTTTTTAGGGACATGAGTTTAGAACGAGGCAGATTTTCTTCCAGCTCCCGGAGAGGAGAAGCATGGACTGCTGATGAGTGCTGGCTGCAGGTTTCTGAGCCCTTCATATGATATCAATCCAGGATATTTATGCCATACCATCGAAAGGAAATGTAGCTTAGAAGTGTAACTAAACTTCTATGTCCTTGGTGCAAATTGTGATTCATAGCTCTCCCTAGTCCTTGTTATTACTGTTATTATTACACACTTATATAGCATTTTACTGAAGATATATTGAAGAGTTCATGTCACCAACTGTCCCTCGGTGAGTCTCAGACACTGATGTCCCTATCCCAGTTTAGGACCAACTTTGAGGGTAGCCACTGAAACTAACAGGATGTTTTTGAGTTGTGAGAGGATACTTAAGTTGTTGGAGATAACCAATGGAAATATGGGAATAATATTTAAACTCTATGTAGACACCCTGGTGCTAACCTAATTGCCATTTACACCAGCACATCCCATCTATTATAAACTTGACCTGATAAAAAGTAAGAACACATTTTATAAAAAAAGAAATTAGCATTTTAAGTTTTGGTAGCTAAACTGCTGATTTGACCAAATATGGTTGTAAGGACCCTTATCCACAGGAGCCTGGAGGTGGTGAGTTCAGCGCCTGTCTGCTGCTCCCATTATCTGGCTGGGTGCCTGCTAGCACTCTGCATTGATGTTGGAAAGCCCATCTTACCATAGAATTGCATCTGAGCATGCTCACAGCCGTAAGTATTTTTTTTTAGCTGGCAGGTAACACCACTGAGACTGGTTGCACACTTGTGCAGTGCGATTCTCCCGTGGCTGGAGAGGCCACATGTAACGATTGTGAAATCGTCTCCATGGTCAGCGCACCAGGCGTGCGCTGACGCGGCGGATTTCTTCCACAAGCGTATAACTGAGGACACCCAGGCTAGGTGCTATGCACCCGCAGAGGGCAATTCCCACCGGCAGATGGCACTGTGGAGTGCAGGCGAACACAGCCGCTGCACAGCCACAGATGCCAAATGGGAATTGTACAGATCCAGGACAAGGTACAATCAGGCAGGGCTGGATAGCCCACAGGGAACAGAGCAAAGGGACAGAACCAATGTGTGCCCACCAAACTAGTCGCCACCCCGCGACGGCGAAAACACAACGGCGGAAATGAAGTAGGAAACGCAATCGCAAGAATGGCGATTGCCAATAGCGACACAAGACTGAGCAGGACAGAGCACAAGGGTAGCAAAGGCACAGTAAATCATACAAAGAGAAAGATAAAGAAAATAACAAACGCTAGCGGAACGCGAACACCGCACTCATTCGCAACAGTGCACGCATTCGTGCGCGGTCTCCGCGTGTTACGCACAACAGAGACAAGCACGCCTAACTAACCAAAGACAGACAAACACGAAACAGAGAACGCGAGCGCTTGCTTAACGGTTACCTCACCGAGCCTACAGCAAGTGTTCGTATCAGACAAGACAGACAAACGTAAAACAGGAACTAGGCAGAAAGGACCCACCGCTCTTCCGTCAGAGCAAGTGTGATCCAAGCAGAAACACAGATCAGAAAGATCCACAGCCGCTACCGCTAGCGGTTAGTGCGATCCAGGAAGACAGATCAGAAGGATCCACAGCACCAGCTCCAGAGACTAGTGCGATCCAGGAAGACAGATCAGAAGGATCCACAGCACCAGCTCCAGAGACTAGTGCGATCCAGGAAGACAGATCAGAAGGATCCACAGCACTAGCGCAAGGCAAGTGCGATTCAGGGAAGACAGATCAGAAGGATCCACAGCACTAGCGCAAGGCGAGTGCGATCCAGGGAAGACAGATCAGAAGGATCCACAGCACTAGCGCAAGGCGAGTGCGATCCAGGAAAGACAGATCAGAAGGGGCTACCAGTAACAACCGCTGTTCCGGTTAGCACCCAGACACACAGAACGACTTCATATCGAACACCGCTGGGACAGGACAGTCGCCACAGACAAACAAACAGATAAGTAATCCTAACGGCACTAAAGAAACTGCCTAGTGCAGTCCCCAGAATTACTCTAAGATAACTTCAACAAGAAGTAGCATGGCTGACACTCGCTAGGAGTGTTTACTACAAACCCTGAAGGAATGACCAGCCAAGGACTGTGGGTAATCCCAACCTTTATACTGCCAGTCATCACAGGAGGCAGGTAGGGGATTTGCATAACGAATGTATGCAAATTCCTCAGCAGCAAGCTGCAATACTGACAAAAAGTCTCTCTTTAAGAGACCTGCAGAATGCAGACCTGAACAGTGGTCAAAAAGCTGCCTGTCTGCACAGGCAGCTGAGCAGATTCTCACACCACAACAGGAGAATTGCACCACACCAAATCCCCATTTATATTGCATTGTGGCAGACAGCGCCTACGGTAGAAACCCTACTTTTAACATCCCTGTCCCTTCTCTGGGGATCTAGTGGCCCCTCCCTCCCCATGTAGCATTCCCTGGTGTCTAGTGGTCTCCACTCCCATAGAGAGCTTCCTGGTGTGCAGCGGGTGCCCTTAATTGCAGAGTAAAGCTAGCGGAGCTGGTGGAAAATAATCTCACCTGATCCAGGGATGGAGACACTGCACAGTGACTCTATGGCCCATATGCATTTCACCTTTTCTCCTGAGTTTTCTTCTAGGTGACTTGTAAATAAAATGCCTTTTACATCACCAACAAGAAAACAAATATTCAAAATAAATTTGGCAGTACCTTTTTACCTATTTGTTGGTACATTGCAAAGTACTAAAAAGTTAATTCAAATTAAAGATGAAAAATTATCTCCAAGGAGAAAACTCAGGAGAAAAAGTGAATTGCATATGGCCCTATGTGTCTTCATCGCATTCGGTCTCTTGTGTTTGAACTCATTGAACAAGGACGTACATAGAGAGTTAAAAAATATCTGAATGCAATGGTAGAGTTGCAATGCTGTGTGTCCAGCTCTGGATCAGGTGAGACGCTCTTCTGCTGCCTGTACTCTGCAAACAAAAAAAAGATATTTTGCTGGCTGTTCTGCTTACCACCAAAAACAAGCCATTTTTATTTTGTGGGACATTTTCCATTGACCATACAATTTTTTTTTTCTTTTAAAGCTACAGAGCATTTGTAAAGATATGTAATCACAACAAGATTTAAATGCTTAAACTGTTATTGAGCTTTAAAGGAGTTCCAAGGTGAAGTAGGTTTTTTACTTACCTGGGGCTTCCTTCCAGCCCCTAGAAGTGTCTGTGTCCCTCGTTGCAGCTGCAGTGTTTCGCAGTCAGCCATTACTGGGATGCTGGTGAAGACTGCAACTGCGGTGAGGGACACAGGCACTTCTAGGGGCTGGAAGAAGCCCCAAGTAAGTAAAAAAAAAGCGTATGATTAATTCACCTCAGAACTCCTTTAACCACCCTGGCGTTCTGATTAAATCGCCAGGGTGGCTGCGGGAGGGTTTTTTTTAAATAAAAAAAAAACTATTTCATGCAGCCAACTGAAAGTTGGCTGCATGAAAGCCCACTAGAGGGCGCTCCGGAGGCGATCTTCCGATCGCCTCCGGCGCCCAGAATAAACAAGGAAGGCCGCAATGAGCGGCCTTCCTTGTTTTGCTTATATCGTCGCCATAGCGACGAGCGGAGTGACGTCATCGACGTCAGCCGACGTCCTGACGTCAGCCGCCTCCGATCCAGCCCTTAGCGCTGGCCGGAACTTTTTGTTCCGGCTGCGCAGGGCTCAGGCGGCTAGGGGGGCCCTCTTTCGCCGCTGCTCGCGGCGAATCGCCGCAGAGCGGCGGCGATCAGGCAGCACACGCGGCTGGCAAAGTGCCGGCTGCGTGTGCTGCTTTTTATTTCATCAAAATCGGCCCAGCAGGGCCTGAGCGGCAGCCGCTGGCGGTGTTGGACGAGCTGAGCTCGTCCAGACCGCTCAGCTGGTTAAGGAGTCAGTTACCCAATAGTAAGCAAGTTGAAATATTATATCAGATTTTTGTCACTGACACACTAGCATAATGTTGTCGAAGGATCAAAATGATGGTCAGGCATCCAGCATTTGCCTACAGTAGTCTGTTTCTACTTGTGAAATAAATGGCCTTCAGCTGAGGAAGTCTTGAGTTTTTAACTTACCTCTACATACAGTAACTTACATATCTGCAAACTGATTTTCCTACAGAATTGTTAGTCAGTGATGTGTAAAACACATGACATTTCACTGCTGCTCTGCTATCCGGGGTATCATTTAGCTTGTCTGTTTGGATGCTGTGTGTGTACACTTCACAACATCTAGCAGGGCGTGCTGACAGGCTTGAACTTTCCTAGTAAGATAGAAGAATTGTGAACCTTTGACATACTACATTAAGAAATGCTCTACATTTGTAAAACCGGTCAGAGATGCACCTGACCATAAAGGCATTGTGGGAGAAAACAAGGCAAATAACTTTCATGGAACTATACTTTCCTTGGGCCATAAATGATTTATCAACGTTATGAGTCAGGGAAACGTAGGGCTAAATCAGGTATTTATCCAGCTAGACAATGCCACTAGAGGGGGGACATTAACCTTTGCCCTGCTCCTGAAAATGAGGTCATTAGGGAGCAGTATATAAATTATGCTTTCATTGTATGTGTTTATAGAGATTTAATATCAATAAATTATACTCCACATAAATAATTCACTTGTAAATGCCTCATTACATTACAGAACCATTAAGAATGACTGCTTCTTCTCTGTGCTGTGAGTGCTATATATATATATATATATATATATATAGAGAGAGAGAGAGAGAGAGAGAGAGAGAGAGAGAGAGAGAGAGAGAGAGAGAGAGAGAGAGAGAGAGAGAGTTTCTTTCTGGTCTGCATTCCCATGAATGAACAGTTATTGATCTCCATGACAATGATATGAAGTCTGGTAGTCCCAGGAAAAGGAAGGGTGATATGTTGTAATTATCATGCCTCCGAACCATTCTGGTTTTGCTGGGACTGTCCAGTGGCTCTGACCCATGTACCCTGCACTCCCTTTATTGTCCCTTAATGCAGAGCTAAGTAGCACCAGCAAAGTGAACCTAATGGCACACCAAGTCAGCTGTAATGACTGCTGGGGTGATACTGCATGATCTGTACTTGAGCCAGATTGCCAGGAACTCATTACAGTTCTCTCTGTGAGAGGGAGAGGGGAAGATGCTGGAGATCTATGCATTGAAGGAGGGAGAGAGTGGAGACCACTGGGACACTGGAAGCCTTACTGGGGTGTGAGGGGGGAACCACTAGACCACCAAGGAAAGCCCTTAAACACTAAGGACTTGATTCACAAAGCAGTTATAACTGTCTGTTATCACGCTGTGAAAAGTGCTTCGGCCGAAATTTAGCGTGAAAAATCGCGTTTGCGCGTTAACGTTAATTTTTCACGCATTAACATTCCACGTTCACGCGATAAATTCTCGTTCGCGAAGGTTAACGCGTGAAAATTCATGAATTTTTGCGCATGATAAACGAAAATGTGCTAAAACGTGAGCAAAGCACTTTTTCACAGCTGATATAACAGTTATCATAGCTTTGTGAATCAAGCCCTAGGACTCCAGGGAAAGTTATATAGGGGTGGGAGGAAGAACCACTAGACTACAAGGAAAGCTATATTTTGGTGGGAGTAATAACCACCAGGAAGCCAGGGAAAGATATATGGGTGTGGAGAGGCACTAGATTACTAGAGAAAGCTATATCAAAGTAAGAGGCGGAGGGCACTAAATTAACAGGAAAAGCTATATGGGGAGGGAGGGTAGACCACTGAACCACAAAAAAAAGCTAAATAGGGATGAGGTTGACCACTAGCCTACCAGTCCTACTTAGCATTAGCCTTCCTTTTTTTCATCTCAATATAAGAGTTAAGAATCCAGGCCTTTGAATTTAAGTTTTTTTGCAGTTGTTGACATGCAATTGCAGTATGCCTGACTCTCACTGGTAAGTGATCAGAAATTGTCAAACTCATGTGCAGCTGGAAAAAGAAAGATTTGTCTGTATGGGAGCAAAGAAACATTATATCTATCCTCACATGCCTAGTAGTTTGGGTCACCCTGAGCTGCTTGGTTACTCTGTCTCACATGCCTGAGACAGTGAAAACTTTAAACCAGATGTTTAACCTTTAAAGCCAAAATAAAAATATGTTAACATTTCAGGGAAAAAACATATTTAGGAGAACTTTAGATACAATTGTTTCTTAGTTTATTTTCATTTCAGGTTTGCTTTAATAGGTAGACACTGCCCCATCCTCTGTTTGTTTGCCAAATATTTCTTACCATTCATAAAGTTATCTTACTGGCTAATTTACACACGGAACTACAAAGAACAGACATCACTTTCCCATAGTGTCTTCATTAATAATATTTTACCTGACGCCATCCCATGTGTATATAAAAACATGGAACATTGTCTTTTCCCCTTTGCATTGCAACACTCTTAACAACACCCATGTCTCCTTCTCATTCGTTCTCACTGAACACACAACCAAACATAGCATCCCCCCATCACTTTATCCCAACTGATCCACAAAAGGCTTTGACATTTTAGAAGTTCACAGAACCACTAGCTGCACCATTAAGCATCCTTGCACCGTAAAAACACTGCAGATTTCCATACCAGTGCTCCCATGTGACATCATATTATCTCAGGTTCCTATTGTTCTTCTTTACTATTTTCGGTTTGGCCCTGTTGTTGGACCCCTGACATTCTGATATAGAGGGATGATCAGTCACTGCCAACTGGCAAAGTAACAACACTCGAAAAATAGAATTTCAGCTGTCTAACTCGACAATCAGTATGCTGTTTACTAAATTTGCTCTACAGTTCTTCTGATTTCATGTTTCTCTTTATAGCTGTTGGTCATTTCACTTAAATATTCATCTTGGTATGTATCCACAGTGTTCATCCGTATGACCTTGTTTGTTTAATAAGAAGATTTGACAGGAATAAATCGAGGCTGTCCTCATTCTATCAGAAATAAGTTCTTGCTGTGGGTGTTTGCATGTGACGTCTTATGCAGGTCTGAACAGAGCTGCAAGAGGCAAATTCATTACTGATTGTCACTATGCAAAGCATGCATAGCGGTGATTATTACAACTATACTGCTAACTAACTAATGTATTTCTACCAATATTGTGGTAAATGCAGTACTAGAAGCATAAATATTTAGAGTGAGAAACAGAACTGGAGGTGATTGCAGAAGAACTGAGGAGGGGAGCGGTATTTAGAGGTGTGGTTATACTATGAGGGTCAGGTGTGGCTATAATATGTGAAAGTACTTAAAGGGGCATGGCAATACTGGGACAATCCATTTAAAGTGGGAAGACAGGAAAGAAGAAGGAAAACATAGAGAAATGCACCCTGTGTGTATTTAGAGAGAGTTTAACCTGTTTAATTCCCCTTCATTTGTGTTTAATCACAAGTTACCTGACTGCCATGACAGAGATGGCAGATAAGGCCATTTGAAATCACAGGATGTTAACAATATGTCTGCTTCCATGAATCAGAAAGTAGAAATAGTGCAGATTTATCAGCTGTAACATAGAAATGTTTTTTATGATATTGCATATCTTTTACAGCAGAGGGGACATTCTGAGTTCAGGACCACTTTAGTATTTGCAGTAAAGCCCATGGTCATCCAGATATGCCACTCGATATTGTAAACTTTCAGTTACATGACTTCTTACTGTTCAAGTGATTACTTATTCAGACACGTAAAAATATAGAACACACATTTTGTAGGCCAAATACAAAATGTCATAAATACATGTTAAAGAACAAAATTCATGGGCAGATGTCCTTTAATTCATATAAAACAGGATGTATAATTTTAAAGAGCGGTGAATTATAATTTGTACCGAAGAGTACCACCACTACTTTTTGAAAGTTAATTCCTATTCAAGAACCAGTAGAGCAAACATTTATAAAGCACACTTGCAATAGTTCAAAGTTTTTGTAAGAGGAAAAAACAGACTGGATGTTGCCATTACAAAAAAAAGAAGTGACTTCCTGCTCAAGAGATACAGCCACATCTGTTTACAGTAATTTTATTCTTGTCTCAAAAGAAAGAACTTAAATCTACCTATGCAAGCAATGACCTGATAAGAAAGGATTGGTGATATTATTATTTTTCTTCGTGTGAAGATGTGCTCACAATAACAACAGAGTTTCAGGATTAGTGGTATTATTGTAGCCTTATATCAAGAACACTACTTACTTAGCTGTTTTGCTCATTCTCTGCCAGACTGCCACTAATATTGTTTGAGTAGTTGACCTGGACCTATAATGGTGGTCAAATTGTATATACTGTATAATGCTGCCACTATAAGCAATGAATAATTATGACAAGATTAGTAATTATGTGTTCAGACTTGATAAGGTGTATACGTGTGGCAAGGGTGTCTTAGAGATTATTCAGTTCAAATGTTTAGCATGACCAGTATATTTTAGAAAGGCAATAATGATGTCAGCCTCCTTATTTATCTTACAGGAAAGAATCCTTTAATTTTAAAGCATTCTCATAAATTGCACTTGACATGTTTATGATAGCTTGAATTGCTGGAAACAAACAAACCACAATACTTATATAGTGAAGCTAAAGTATTTATTTTCACCAAAAATGACATGAAATGGAGGATGTTTTGCTCAGCATTGTGGTTAGCATTTGCAAAGCAGATTGGGGCTAGTGAAATGCTCTATGCACAAATGCTCCCCTAAAATGGAAATCAGCACAATAATGTGCTGGCTTTTCCTTCCACATGCCATAAACACTGTCTTTTGCCTTGCTAAATGAGCAATATGGGTTTTATTTTATACTACTTTATAGGTTCGATGGACCCCTTACCAAACTATAGCGCCTCGGTATAAAAACAGTGTTTTGACTGAGCACATGTTGCTTTATATTTTGTTGTATCACATTTGAAGACCTCCGTGTCCATGACCAGTGCGTTTGGCAGGATACACTGCTCAAAAGACTCCATTAGGAATTGTTTTGTGATGCCCAAACTCCAAGCCTTTACAAAAAGGCACCATGATGCTCCTTCTATGACAATTGGTACTATTGTGCTTGCCAAACCTCCAATAACAGGTGTTATGACGATGTCTCTTCTAAAACAGGTGTCCCTATAACATACATATCAGGTGCATAACATAAGTTAGGAAAACTGTTAAGTGTATATTACATAGTTTAAGGAACGCTCAGTAAAATATTTGTGTTTTCTGCACACACATAACTCTTACCAATATTGAGGCCCTTTGCACACTTGTGTGCTGTGTCGCCCTGCATTTCTCTTCCATGACGCTTCCTCAGTTCCCATAGTTCTTGCGGCGCAGTGTGCCGGAAGTATCCAAATCGCCGCAATGCTGACGCAAAGGCTGCAGTGTGTTACCACATGACCTGTACCTACCGCACAGATTATGCTGCAATGCAAGTCAATGGGCGATGCAGCTAGTGTGCATGTCGGGAGCGTAGTGTGATGCACGCACATGTGTGGACCGACAGGAATCCTAGTGTCGTACTTCATGCCCAGTAGATAGTATGTCACGGGGGAGGGGGGGCATTGCTGTGCATATGGCCCTGTTGCTGCACCATAGTGTGTAGGGTCATATGAAGGCAGATTTCTGCGATGCAATGGGTGCTTGCACTGCATCATACTGCAATTAATAGATGTGCAACTGGCCGTAGTAAATACCTTCTTTTTTTTCTTTCAACAGGAAAAAAAACTCTTTGATTTCTCTGGTATCCTTTAAGGCACTGTGTCTCAATATTATTTTGTTATGTACCCCTTAAAAAAACCTTGCCAAGCAATCCCTGGTAAAGATAGGCACCCTCTTCTTTTACCCTTCAAAGCATATCCACTTACTAGATGTACAGCCTTATTCTGTATAGATCATTTCCAAACATTCCCTACTGCTTTTAATTAACTGAAATACTTATTTGATTTTGTTTATATGATGATTTATCTTCTTCTAAAACTTAAATTTTGTTTTACATAATTAGCTCTTTCAAAACCAAGTACCCCCTAAAGCTATCAGAAGTACGCCTGGGGTAGACATAACACATTTTGAGAACCTAGAATTTAAAGCCCTGGTTCAGTCTTCCATTTTTCATTTCATGATACTAATATGCATTCATTTGGAATGTACAAAGTTTTTTGTTTTGCATTGCACTTCTGTACTTTTTGTTTTTGTTTTTGTTTTTTTCAAAGTTTTTATTGAGATTTTAAAATTTTTTAACAACTCAAATTGTACATGAAGATACATTTAACATGGGGAAAATAGCAGGGATTGCTTATACATATATCACATTACTGTGTGGCTCATGGCACAGTTGCCCCTTATGATCTTAAGCCGAAGCTCAGGGTCAGAATAAGATACTCACCTCAAGAGAGGGAAGCCTCAGGATCCTTTTGAGGCTTCCCTCTGTGGTCCGATGTCCCCCATCGCTGAGCGCGGCTACTCTCCAGATGTGGCCGCGCTACTTCCCATCTTGCAGCATGGCTGCATAGTAGACATGCGAGCATGGCCGAGCATGCGCAGTAACACAGAGCCTGTGGCTCCAGCTTACTGAGCATGCACGGGCGGGTTTGCACGGCTACCGCACAGCCGCGCTGCAAGAAGAGGAGCTGTGAGGCCCCGATATGATTAGCAACAGTGCCTTGTCGCTAATCTTCTGAGGGACCACGCTCAGTGACGGGGGACAACAGAACACCAAGGGAAGCCCCAATAGGATCTTTAGGTAAGTATCTCAATTTGTACCTTAACTTCGGCTCAGGTACATCTTATTGCCAGGGGAAGTACCTTCATCATCACAGAACAGATCAACCATCCCAGCCCACCTTCTCCCATTGCTATTAACTCTTTAAGTTCAGCACTGGAACTATAGTTTGGAAGTTTTGTTCATGCTTAGTATGTAATTGCCAGCATTTAACCATTTCCAATCTCTAAAGAGTGTGTTTAAAAAAATATCCATAATCTCTGTGCCATGGTATATAAAAAATCTCTGTGCCATGGTATATAAAAATGTGGTCTTAAATAATAACAACAATAAAAATGAGTGTTTTCCGACTTTTTTTAATGTTTTTACTTCATCAGGGCTAACATTTGCATGCAGTCAGCCTTAAGAAACAAAGGCTACAGTAGGTTTCAGTTTCATGTCCACACTGTGGAAAATGGTTAATCTTCCAAACAGACCAACTTACCATTTCAAACCTCTCGATCTCTGTTAAAATGCTGTCAGAGCCCTATCCTCCAGACTGGTACATCAGCTCTGCCAACTGCGAAAACAAGTGTGTAAAGGAGACAAACCACTGGTGTACACTTGAGTGCAATATATATTAACCTACAGGGACCAGACATCCCAGTTTACCTTGGTCAGGTCGCAGAATTAGTGTTCCCCAGTCCCAGTCATGAATATATCCCAGCCAATGTCCCAGGTGAGCCATTGGATGTCCTGGCTCCTGGACTCTGTGGCCACACGATTTACTCTCCTCAGCCTCCATGCTCTGTGCCAACCTCCTGACAACACTGGCCCACTCTCAGATCAGCTCCTTTCTCTTGTTGTGTATAGCCCAGGCATGGGCAAACGTGGCCCTCCAACTGTTACAGAACTACAAGTCCCACAATGCATTTGCCTTTATGAGTCATGACTGTGGCTGTCAGACTCCTGCAATGCATTGTGGGACTTGTAGTTCTGTAACAGCTGGAGAGCCAAGTTTTCCCATGCCTGGTATAGCCTATACACACTGAGGGAGCAGTTCGCAGGGTTGGGCATTGTTGTTAGCCGGGCCAGGCTGCACTGCTTCGCCTCAAAATTCCTCTTCTAAGCAGTATGCAGCAAGACGAGGACTCGAACGAGAACTGCAATTTGGGGAGCATGACCTGCAAGGCTGTGATTAGCCTGAGTAACGTGTGTTTTTCCAGCTAATGACTCGCTGGCGCTGGCGGGTATGTATGACACCTATGTTTAGGCATCAGGCAAGTAGATCCACTGCACTCTCTCCCTGCTCAACTGACACTTCATAACACTATTCATTTATGTGTCCAACATATAAAGTGAAAAGTCCAGCTGCAGGAAGATACTTTAGTTTTAAGGAATTTCGAAAGAGTATTTGTGCTGTGTCTCCATTGTGGAAGCTTGCTGGGAACCTTGAGATAATTCAAACATAAGGATTTCTACTTACCTGGGGCTTCCTCCGGTCCCCTGTACTCTGTCAGGAGTCAGGAACTACTGCGCCATGCACCTCCTTGGTCGAGTTCCCATGGCCAGGACTGTTTTGTGCCTGTGCAGTTAGTTAACAATGCAAATCATTAACTCTTTGCACAATCATACATATCAAAAAGGCACACTGCATAACAGAAGGATATATGAACATACACTTTACTCACACCATATAGATCAGGGGATAATGGGTTTCAACACATAGCATGTAGTGCACCAACAAACAATAAAGGACCACTATAGCGAAAATTGTAAAATTAAAATACAATTAAATACATACAAATAAGAAGTACATTTCTACTAGAGTAAAACGAGCCTTAAATTACATTTCACCTAGATTGCTGTCACTTACAGTAGGTAGTAGAAATCTGACAGAACCAACAGGTTTTAGACTAACCCATCTCCTCAGGGAGGATTCCCAGAAATTTGTTTACTTTCAAAAGCACTTCGTGATTGGCAGTTGCTCCATCCAACTACCAAAAAGGTGTGCCGGGAGGCTGGCCAGCATCTCTGTTTAATCATTTTCAAGGAGTGTCTTTATAAAGAATAAAGGCCTTGTTGAGAATCCCCTATGAAGAGGTGGATTAGTTCAAAACCTGTCGGTTCAGTCAGATTCCTACTACCCACTGTAAGTGACCGCGACACAGAAGAAAAGTAATGTACGGCTCATTTTACTTTTGCAGAAACATACTTCTTATTTGTATATGTTTACAGGTGTTTTATGATTTTCGTGATAGTGGTCCTTTAATAGTTGAATGGAAGTTTGTCAGTAGTGTGCCCCCTTCTTTACCAATTTATGGGAAATGTCAGTAATATAATAAAACCTTTAAAAAAACAGTACTGTTTTCATGTTCAGCTCCTTCGAATTTGGTCCTGAATTCTTCCTGTCGGAACCTGCATGTGGACAGCAGCAGACGGTGCCAGCTCACCATTTTGCATTCCAGCTCTCTGATACCTCCTCCTTCAAAGCAGGAAGGAGGACATTTTGGAGTGAGTTGAAACGCGGCATGGAGTGCAGGGGCCAGAGGCAGTGCCAAGGGTGAGTTCACACCCCCTGCCGCTTTCTTCATGCAGGTTCTGATTGGGTGAATTCAGAATGAGTTTTCAAATTCAAAGCAGAGCATGACAACACTAGGGGAAGTGTCAGGAGTCTGCATGTTAAACAAACAGTATCAGTTGTTTCTAAGGACACACAAAATGCCTGGGATATTATAGGCAATATATGCAACAGGAAATGCAGTGGGCACAACTGTGAACCTAACCTTCTTATGTGATCAGTAAATAGGCCTGCTGCTCCCACTTTAACTCTGACATGTGCTGTGTGAATTCATGGGAAATGTGATTTTAATGACAGACCGGCTTTAAAAGATCCATTTAGCCTTGCACTGTACAGTTCCTTTGACTTTCTTCCTTTTTGAACAACATTTGCTGCTTGTTGCCATAGAAAGCTATTATTAGATCCAAGTTTCTCTCTTGCATAAAAGAATGTTACACAAGAACATAGCTAGGCAAATTAGAAAAACAACTAATGTGCTAAGCTCCTTGCTCTTCTTTTTTATGCAGTAATAACCATGCAAAATATAACCAGAAGCAAATGACTGCAAGAAAGTGTTCTTCAAATACTGCAAAAAAAAACAAAACAAAAAAAACATAGTTGTCAAGGAAAAGCCAAGATAACTCTTCATTCTGCTTTAGCATGATGGACAACCCCCCCCCCCTCCCCCCAAATAGATTTTTTCAATGTTATTTTAACTTTACAATGCCTAAAATTGGAGCAATTCATAGAGGGAGATGGGCTGTTTCTTTTTGCCTGGATACATACCAAACGTCTTTGGGAATTAACCATCTGATAGTGGTGAGAGACTACAAGCATCTTCAGTTAGGGGATAGTCCATCCACATAGGTCAAAATAGTAATGTTTTAACAAAACTTGGTTCTAATATTGTTAACCACTTGATGACCCACCCTTTACCCCCCCTTAACCTTCCCAGCGTTCAATTTCCCCAGGATTTCTGTGCAAACAGTGATAAAATGTATTTTTAAAACTTTTTTTTTCCTGTAACTTGCCAAAATGTGTCAAGCAAGGGTCTAGTATACAGTGCAGGAGAGTATTGATGTGTATGCACGTTTCTACTGTTCCCAGCATGTTTTTTTGAACGGACATTTCTGTCCATACCGCTAGGGAGGTTAAGGACCAGCGCTGTTTTTACTGATCTGTGCTGGGTGGGCTCTGCAGCCCCCAGCACAGATCAGGTAGCAGGCAGAGAGATCAGATTGCCCCCCTTTTTTCCCCCCTATGGGGATGATGTGCTGGGGGGGTCTGATCTCTTCTGCCTGCTGGGTGTTGCGGGGGGGGCACCTCAAAGCCCCCCTCCGCGGCGAAATTCCCCCCTCCCTCTCCTACCTGCTGCCCCCCCCGGCGATCGAGGCTGCACAGGACGCTATCCGTCCTGTGCAGCCAGTGACAGGACGTCCCCTGTCACATGGAGGCGATCCCCGGCCGCTAATTGGCCGGGGATCGCCGATCTGCCTTACGGCGCTGCTGCGCAGCAGCGCCGTACAAATGTAAACAAAGCGAATTATTTCCGCTTGTGTTTACATTTAGCCTGCGAGCCGCCATCGGCGGCCCGCAGGCTATTCACGGAGCCCCCCGCCGCGAATTGACAGGAAGCAGCCGCTCGCGCGAGCGGCTGCTTCCTGATTAATTAGCCTGCAGCTGGCCACGCAGTACTGCGTCGCTGGTCCTGCAGCTGCCACTTTGCCGACGCACGGTATAAGCGTGCGGTCGGCAAGTGGTTAAAGTCACTGGGGGACAAAATCAAGTACTAGTAGTTTGTTCAGCCTCCTGGGGAGATTCCAAAATGACATGGAAAGTAACCTCACGACATCTGTGAGGAACACAGTGTTATTTAAAAAAAGGGAAAATGCATACAGATGTATTAGGGAATTAGCTATTTATACTATTTAAAAAAACAACATGGGAAAAGCTTGAATTATTGAAATTATGTTAATGGGAGACCCCTTAGTGCAAAAAATGACTGTATAGAATGTGAGACCTTTCAGAGACTCCTAGCAGTCAGTAGTACTATGTAGGCAGCAATTGATTTTTTATTTTCTGACAAACTTTTTTTTTTTTTTCAAATAACTTCATACACAATATTAGCACACCCCCCCCCCACCCCCAATAAAAATGATAATGGTATTAGAAAAACTCTTTAAATCTAGGAACCCCCCACTCCCTGAGTTCTACCTAATTATCTCATTTGCACAACGATATCCTAAAAAGCTGGAAACCAGGCTATAAATATCTGGGCAACAAAACTTTTTTTTTGCATTGAAATTCCACATGTAGCTTTGGTTAAATCTCTTTTCTGCTTATAAATGCCTGGAGACCTGTTAAATTGCATCTGGTTGAGATACCAGGAGGGCACAGGCCGAAATGATAGTCCCCGGAGGCTTTATGAGGAGACCTGTCTCTCCCGAAACAGGATATCATCTCTCTGCTTATTCCAATTCTCTGAGGCAGGGCACACACTTGACTTTAAGTTTTCTGCGCTGCATACTTTTTCTGCACACCAAGTTTGTTTCCATGCAGGAAAACGCGCACATTTTTTTTCACAGCAGCTGATGTAATTGATAGAGAAAACTGCCAAAATGTGCAGAGTCATCATGCGGAGGATTGGTGACCCTTCCTACCATAGGAACTCCCCATGATTTATTAACTGCCTGAAGCCCGCAGACACCCCTCTGTACATTGTCATCATGCAGAATGTCCGTTTTTTTTTCTGGGTGCGAACAACACAGTGGCCCATATGCAATTCACTTTTTCTCCTGAGTTCTCTCCTGAGTGATATTTTTAAACTTGTCAATTAAATGCCCTTTAAGCCACCAGCAAGCAAGAAAATAATTTGATAGTACTTTTTAATTAACATTTTGGTACTTTTTCAGTTGAAAAATCCTGGAAAGTAATTTTAAATAGAAGATGAAAAATGATCTCCTAGGAGAAAACTCAGGTGAAAAATGAATTGCATATGGCCCAGTAAGTGTGAACTAGCACATTGATTAACATCAGTTCTCAGTTTTTCTGTGCAGAAAATGTGCACGAAAACAGTCAAGTGTGTTCCCTGCCTGATTGTTTGCTGAGGCCAGGGCATTGAGGGATATCCCACCAAGGGCCATATGCAATTCACTTTTTTGCCTGAGTTTTCTCCTAGGAGATAATTTTTCATCTTCAATTTAAAATAACTTTTTAGAAATTTGCAAAGGAAAAAGTACCAAAAGTAGGTAAAAAATTACTGTAAAAATTATTTTGAGTATTTGTTTGCTTGGTGGTGGTGTAAAAGGCATTTTATTTTAAATTGTAAAAATATCACTTTGGAGAAAATTTAGGTGAAAAAGTGAATTGCATATGGCCCCAAATGTCCCAATAAATGTTGTTGCTTTTAAGTTCAAGGTCTCCAAAATGGAATACACAGTATTTAGGGAGAGCTACACTTTCACATAAACAGCAGCATCAGTGGTGACCTGGAAAAAGAACCTTAAAGTGGAATATAACCCAGTATTTCTTCTTTGCTCTAAAAGATTATTTACAGCATATAATATACTAACACAATTTTTTTTTTTTTTTTTTTTTTTTTTTTAGTAAAACAGCATTTAGAGGGTTACATCACAGGACTGACTTTTTCTCCTGCAGGGGCTGCCGCATCTGAACTGGTGATTAGCTTATCTTCTGTATACATTCTTTACTTGATACAATTAAGTAAACATTCTCTGGCTGTGTAGAAACTTATGCAAATTAGTCCTGGAGTGAAACACAGGTCAGAAATCACTGATGGCTGCATTTAAAACAGAATTACAACAGTAAAGGTAGCCATACACTGGTCGATTTTCCATCAGATTCGACCAACAGATAGATCCCTCTCTGATCGAATCTGATCAGAGAGGGATCGTATGGCTGCCTTTACTGCAAACAGATTGTGAATCGATGTCAGCCTGAAACCGATTCACCATCTGCTAAGCTGCCACTGTCGCCTGTCCCCCCTCCCCCCCCCGCATACATTACCTGAAGCCTGGTCCCAGGCATCTTCTCCGCATCACCTCCCGACTCCCGGGTCCCGGCTGGCATCTTCTCCGCATCACCTTCCACGTCACGACATCCGGCATCCGCGTATAACTTTCTGTCACTCCAGTGACAGCAGAAGTTCAAATAGAGTGCCCTCTATTTGTACTTCCGCTGTCACTGCAGTGACACAGGAAGTTATACACAGATGCCGTGATGCGGAGAAGATGCCAGCCGGAAGCCGGGAGGTGATGCGGAGAAGATGCCGGGAGCCAGCTTCAGGTAATGTATACCTGCGTCGATCGTACGCTGCTAGTGATGCGCTCCCTACCCGCGGGCGATCGACGGTAATTTCCCACACAGAGCGATCGACGGGATAGATCAAAATAGATCGAAATTTAGCGTTTAGCGTGAACGATATGACAGCAGATTCGATCCCAGTGATCAAATCTGCTGTCGATCGGCGGGTAATCGGCCTAGTGTATGGCCAGCTTTATGAATAAAATGCACCAGCAGCTTTCAAAGTAAATAAACTGAACTTTGGAAAGTTATAATTTATAAATGAATTATAATACTTGTGCACAAAAACAAATATGATGATTGTATGGGTTATAAAAAGTAGGAAAACACATTTTTGTTGAATATTTTGGCAGAGTTTTAAACCGCTTTAACATAGGGGAAGAAGGGGTAGAGGCAGGCCTGTATTTACCTCAGAGGAGCCTATAGGCACAGATGTCCTGGTACCTTAGACTTTGCCCTCTAGGAATCTATAAACCCCCGCTGAACAGCACCGCAAGTGTGCTAGCTGTCCCACCTGTCACTTCTCCCTTATTTCCTTCGCCCGACATAGCTACAGGTGCCCCTTAGTATCAGGTAGCTAGACGTACCCTCAACATTAAGTAGCTAGGGTTGCCCCCAAATATTAAGTAGCTCAAGGAACCTCAATATTAAGTAGCTAGAGGTGTCCCCAAGTATCAGATAGCTAGAGGTGACTGAAGGAAGATCTCATCAGTCAAATGCAGAGAGCAGGTTGAGTAGTTTGAGTAATCTCTTATTTACTATTTCATCAGGAATCTGCATAGGGAAGGGGGGAGGGAGGCACTTGGGGAGGGAAGTGGGCCCGCTTTTCCATCATCAAGTGCCTGTAGGCACGTGCCTACAATGTCTTAGGTAAATGAAGCCCTGGATAGAGGTGAGCCATACTGGATTATTCATTCTACTTTATAATATGGGAAGGCTGGCCAGGATGGAACATAACTCATTTAAGAAATGACAAGCATGCCTGGCCTCTTGTATACGGTTAAATACCTACCATAGAGTTGTGTTGTGCTGCAGCTGCCCCAGGAGCCCATCTCATGTGTCTCCTTACTCCAGCAAACATTGCCCGTTCCTCTAGGTCCTGCCTATAGGCATGTTGTTGTTAGAAATGTCATATTAAAAAAGCATTAAATGTAAACAAAGATTTGAATTACTTTGAACAATGGTAACAGAGTGACAGATGGTGCAAATTATGAAACAGTATCACTTTTTAACTTGAAGAACTAAAGCATTTATTATATTAAAATGTGTAATTTAAAAATATAAAATATTTTTTCGGGTTTTTTTGCTTGAAGAGTAACAACTAATAACTAAAATGACTAATAAAGGTCACTGTCCACCACAAGCAATATTCCACTCTCACTTTGTGCCTGGAGAGAATGTGTTAAAATAAATGGAAGCCAATTATGTAGTCCTGGATTTGAAAAAAAATCTGAATAACTTCTAAAGCATAGTTATAAATTACCCAGCACTCCTAGGAGTGTGTATGGGGCTAAAAAAAGGATCACAAATCCCTCCTACTATATTGCTATGCAAAACAGAAATTTGCCTTCTTAAAAAAGAAGGTATTTGCGATTATTTAGGTTGTAGTGAGTATATGAGGTCCCACAGTGCATTACTGCTAAATACGCAAATTGTCCCTTTGTTGTCCCTGAAAGCTAAACTCACCTCCAGAATCACTGGAATGCAATGATGTGTCAGCTTGTTAATATTACAGAGCCACACTAATCTATAATATTAACAAGCTGACACATCATTGCATTACAGCGGTTTTGGAGGTGTGTTTAGCTTTCAGGGACAACAAAGAAACTTGTTTCTTTGCATATTCATTTTCAGCAGTGATGCATTGTGGGACAACTCATGTGCTCACTATAACCTGAATAATCACAAATACCCTCTGTTTTAACAACTTCGCCTCCAAGGGGTTTTCCCCTTAAAAAAACAGAGCAATTTTCACCTGTCAGCGCTCCTTCCATTCATTCGCCTATAACTTTATTACTACTTATCACAAGAAAACAAAAAACAATCTATATCTCGTTTTTTTGCCACCAGTTTGGCTTTCTTTGGGGGGGAGAGGGTACTTTTTTGCAAGAGTTATTTTATTCTAACTGCATTTTAACAAGACAAATAGGAAAAAATGGAAAATTCATTATTTCTCAGTTTTCAGCCATTATAGTTTTAAAATAATACATGTTACCGTAATTAAAACCCACACATTTTATGAGCCCACTTGTCCCGGTTATTGAAACATTGAAAATTTTCCCTATTACAATGTATGGCACCAATATTTTATTTGGAAACAAGGGTGCATTTTTCAGTTCTGTGCCCATCACTAATTACAAGCCCATAATTTAAAAAGTATCAGTAATATACCTTCTTGACATACATATTAAAAAAGTTAAATCCCTAAGATTTATGTATTTTTTTATTGTATTTTTTTTTTTGTGAAATATTTTGGGGGGTAACTATTGGGGAGTGTGGGAGGTAAGGGTTTAATTTTAAATGTAAAAAATGTCTTTTAATAAAAAAAAATTGTAGATGTAATTTTACTATTTGGCCGCAAGATGTCCTTGTACATAACTTTCCTATGTGTAGTAATACTACACAAACAGGAAGTAATGTGTGGATGTGTAAGTATCGTTTTGTATGAATGACAGAGCCATCTCATTGATGGCCACAGTCATTCACACGGGGACTTAGATTAATGAATGGGAACCATCTAGTGATCGGTGGTGGGGGGGGGGGCAGCAGCAAGGGACGTAGTGGCTACGTTCCTGCGAGAAGATATGGGGGGGAGAATACAGGGATGTAGTTACCCATCCTGGGGCTGGAGAAGTGGTGAAGAAGGCAAATTTCTGATTTTGTACACTATATATATATAAATTTCTGATTTTGTACACTATATATATATATATATATATATATATATATATATATACAGTGGTGTGAAAAACTATTTGCCCCCTTCCTGATTTCTTATTCTTTTGCATGTTTGTTACACTTAAATGTTTCTGCTCATCAAAAACCGTTAACTATTAGTCAAAGATAACATAATTGAACACAAAATGCAGTTTCAAATTATGTTTTTTATTATTTAGTGAGAAAAAAACCTCAAAACCTACATGGCCCTGTGTGAAAAAGAAATTGCCCCCTGAACCTAATAACTGGTTGGGCCACCCTTAGCAGCAATAACTGCAATCAAGCATTTGCGATAACTTGCAACAAGTCTTTTACAGCGCTCTGGAGGAATTTTGGCCCACTCATCTTTGCAGAATTGTTTTAATTCACCTTTATTTGAGGGTTTTCTAGCATAAACCGCCTTGTTAAGGTCATGCCACAACATCTCAATAGGATTCAGGTCAGGACTTTGACTAGGCCTCTCCAAAGTCTTCATTTTGTTTTTCTATAGCCATTCAGAGGTGAATTTGCTGGTGTGTTTGGGGTCATTGTCCTGCTGCAGCACCCAAGATTGCTTCAGCTTGAGTTGACGAACAGATGGCCGGACATTCTCCTTCAGGATTTTTTGGCAGACAGTAGAATTCAAGGTTCCATCTATCACAGCATGCCTTCCAGGTCCTGAAGCAGCAAACCAACCCCAGACCATCACACTACCACCACCATATTTTACTGTTGGTATGATGTTCTTCTGCTGAAATGCTGTGTTACTTCTACGCCAGATGTAACGGGACACGCACCTTCCAAAAAGTTCAACTTTTGTCTCGTCGGTCCACAAGGTATTTCCCCAAAAGTCTTGGCAATCATTGAAATGTTTTTTTAGCAAAATTGAGACGAGCCTTAATGTTCTTTTTGCTTAAAAGTGGTTTGCGCCTTGGATATCTTCCATGCAGGCCGTTTTTGCCCAGTCTCTTTCTTATGGTGGAGTCGTGAACACTGACCTTAATTGAGGCAAGTGAGGCCTTCAGTTCTTTAGATGTTGTCCTGGGGTCTTTTGTGGCCTCTCGGATGAGTTTTCTCTACGCTCTTGGGCTAATTTTGGTCGGCTGGCCACTCCTGGGAAGGTTCATCACTGTTCCATGTGTTTGCCATTTGTGGATAATGGCTCTCACTGTGGTTCGCTGGAGTCCCAAAGCTTTAGAAATGGCTTTATAACCTTTACCAGACTGATAGATTTCAATTACAGTACTTCTGTTCTCATTTGTTCCTGAATTTCTTTGGATCTTGGCACAAGGTCTAGCTTTTGAGGTGTTTTTGGTCTACTTCTCTGTGTCAGATAGCTCCTATTTAAGTGATTTCTTGATTGAAACAGGTGTGGCAGTAATCAGGCCTGGGGGTGACTACAGAAATTGAACTCAGGTGTAATAAACCACCTTTAAGTTATTTTTTAACAAGGGGGGGGGGGCAATCACTTTTTCACACAGGGCCATGTAGATTTGGAGGTTTTTTTTTCTCACTAAATAATAAAAACAATCATTTAAAACTGCATTTTGTGTTCAATTAGGTTATTTTCGACTAATAGTTAATGTTTTTTGATGAGCAGAAACATTTAAGTGTGACAAACACGCAAAAGAATAAGAAATCAGGAAGGGGGCAAATAGTTTTTCAGCACTGTATATATATATATATATATATATATATATATATATATATATATATATATATAGTGTACAAAATCAGAAATTTGCCTTCTTAACCACTTCTCCAGCCCCAGGATGGGTAACTACATCCCTGTATTCTCCCCCCCCCCCCATATCTTCTCGCAGGACTTTAAAATATAGCCATCCCACACCTTGTGTGGTACGAACCTGTTGAAACGCAGCTGGATAAGCCCCAGTGGATTTTTTTAAATGGCAATAACACAGTGTAATTGGAATTAGAAAAATTGTGCAGAATGTGGCAGATGCTTTTCCCTGACAAGTCTAAAAAAATGGTATGCGTGCAAAACACAAAGAACAAGCGCTGGAGTACACAGGTATGTTACTGGATGCTAAAAGAGTCTGTATACATTTGCTGAATTTAGTCCTTCTCTACTTGTTTCATTATAAAGGCAGGTAAACAAGCCCCAGTGCACAAATCAATGAACAGTGACACTAGTTTAGAACACCTCAATAAGATGCAGCAGTAATACCACTCTGTCTGAGCTGTCATGGTATAAGGTAGGTATATTACTGTATAATAAGATTCATCCAAAAATTGTTCACTTACTCCCTTGCTAAATGTCCTCTAATTACAATAGGCACAGATTGCCAGTCTAAATTTACAATTAGACAGCAAACGCTGGTAGATGTAAAATGGCCCTGGGTAAGGACCTATTGCAAGTGTTCATAGCTAGGTATCCATTAGGAAGCCTTTCCCACAATTTCCCCAATATGTAAAATGTTTTTTGCCACATGCTCACATTTAATTATGTCTTTTATTTGCTGGATGTCTAATAACCTAATAACCAGCAGCCCTCTGTACTCATGTAGTCCTCTGTCCCTGTGACCACCCCTATCCCCCATATCGTTCTATTACAGTACAGCTTTAATATGCAGTTCAGCCCCAGGACAATGCCACTGAGGGAAGGGGTTGAGGAGAGCAGATAATTCTATCAGGAAGAGAGTATAACTGCTACCCGTCTTTGTTACTTGGAGCCAATGGTCTCGTTGGCGGTACCAAGGCTCCATCATTGGGGTCAATCACTGCACTCGCTGGGCAGCAACGACCTATAAGATGTCAGTGGGTGTCCTTCATACAACAAAGGAAGGATCCCCACTCTTCATTTTCCCAGCCCACTCCTTGAATTATTTGAAAATGCACAGAGGTATGTGAATCCAGTATAAAAATACCAGGTCAGCTATCCTTAATAATTACAGTGCCCTCCTATTTTTGGCTTATATTCCTACAAGAGCAAAGAGAATAAATCTAAGTAAAACATTCTTGTTGCTAGGGAGTTGTACTTTGTCCATTTCATAACCTGTGAACAGGCCATTCTCCCTTTGTACTCTCATCGTACTCTAGCTGCCAACCCATTTGAGAGAGTGGGTCCATTTTTTAGGTCTTGTTATGTTTATACTAGGGCTTTAGTGCCTAAACTCCAGCTAGTAAATTTTTGACTTGTAACAAAAGACCTGTTTATAGTATATGAACTTGTTGTACTGCTTGTTTGATAAAGTATTAAGAGTTATGCCTATTTCTGTACTGCCACTAATACAATGGACATTTTGACTGGCAGATACAAGAAATGACTGTTAGGTTACTGCTGAAACCACTGGACTAAAAGAACAAAGAGTACAAAAGGTGCAGTAAAAAAAATTCCATCTAGTTTCTTACTTGCAGTGGGTTATAGATCCAGCCATAAATCCCAGTATCACTGAGAACCTGGTAATGAAAATCCATTGAATAAAACCAAATCTATGAGATAGAAGAAAGATCATAATCTTGTTCAAAAGTTCATCCTTAAGTGTAAGCAGGTCTCTAAATTAGCTGCCAGGAGCTGAGGACAAAGCTGTATGAATCTGGCCCTGATATAAAAGATGAATTACTGTCCAATACACAGTTCACTTTATCTCATTGCATGTTGGACGCAGAGTTATAGGACCCGCAATAAAGAAAAAAAGATTATTCCTTCCTGCTGTTCTGTTTTATTTTCCTGGATTTTCATCTTTCTTTGCATGAGAGATGCATACATCTTAAAATGAAAAACCTCCTCCCTTATGGTAATTTACATTTTTTTTTGTGAGCTTCTTGCTTATGCTGATGTTGTAAACACCAATTATACATGAGCAGGAGCCTTTGAAGCTAAAGAAATACTACAACAGAGCATTAATCTTAAAGTGAGGGAGGAGGATGATGGCCTGCGTTGCTTGAGGATACAGGAGACATGCTAGTACTACTAATCAAGATGTGTCAGAGGATCGGGCTGTGGAGGTCACATATAACCATCTATCCAAACTACAAAATGATTAGGCTAAATGTATAGAAACGTAGATTACGCAGTCCTGGTCACTTGGTTTACCATTTCAATACTCCTAGGTATAAACAAACATCTCTCAAGCCTTGTTTGACCCTAACCTCCATTTATTATCAGCACTGAATTATAGATAGCCTGCAATCCTCTATAGGTTGCTTTGTGTCATCTTATATTAAATGGCATTGCTTTAGTAAAGGATAAATATGTCAGGGGGATTGTTATCTTTTTTTAATGCTGATATTTGTTTTTCTTTTGCACACTATCTATACATCTGTGGCAAATTCCAGACATGTAATGCCTAAGGCAAATGTCAAGTCAGTGCAGGGAAGCATGCCAGGGACCAGGCAAATATTGTCATCCTGTGTTTCAAGAGACTGAGGGCATTTACACAAGTCTAGATCCCCACTTGTTGTTTTTCATCAGCAACTCAAAGCTGTTTTCCCTGTTATTTTACTTTTTCTTTGCTCTTTGAGGAATTGTCATATTAGGTAATGTGTTGTCTTAATCAGCCACTTCTATTTCTACTTGTTATCCATGACATCATTTTCTAAATTTATAGACAAGGAAAAGACTTCTTAACCCATGACTGCCAGTGTATCAAAGTGTAAGTGCTGAAAATAAGCATATAGCTAGAATGGTAGCCCCACACTTTTTCATTGTAGTCTGCAACAAGACGGGCAAAAAACGGTGCAGGAAATGTGGGTGCAACATGCACCACCATAGGCCGTAATGTAAATTATGGCTATAGTGGTGCTCAGACAGTAATTTTAAAAACTATAATTACTATAATAACAGAGTAATTCAGCCGCCGGCAATAGCTGGCAGCCAAATTACGTCTTACAATAGAGTCCATGGTGGCCTGGAGGGAGAATAGTCATTAACCCTGCCTGGACTTTTGCAGGAGCAGGGTGAGAAGTTTCTCGGCTTTGCCCTGGGCCCAAAATTCCTGGGGCATTAATTACATGTATATGTCACCACCTTTTTGCTTTCGTCAGAAATAATTTGGGTGACTGTAAAGCCACCCAATTGGTTCTATGAGGTTCTCTAGCAAAGTGGTTTCCCTTCTCCTTCCCTAGTGGTGTTGGGAGTCTTGTGGGAAAAACATCAGTCTCCCAGCACTATTTCTTGTCTACATCCTGCTGCTATCACTGTCACCTCACATTGCACATTGTAACTTCTGAAAATGCTGCAAAACTGCACAGGAAGGGGGATGGAGTGTTCCCTCTTCCTGTGCAGATGTAAACACTGATTTGTGAATGCATTCTTAAGAGGACCTGGCATCATGGGCACTGCTACATGGGGGCATGTATCACAATTAGTGGCAGAAACAAAAAGCAAGTAAAAAAAAAATTATAGCTCATAACCAGGACAATGTTTTACTTTAGTTTTTAATGATGTGTAGAGGGGTAAGAAATTGGCTATTTTATAGTTATCTGTGTCCTCAATTGAGAAGTTTTCCTTTTCCCATATATCCTGTCTCTGAGACCTCCATGGACTAGCTTTAGGCTAATTTCACACCAGGACGTTGCGTTAGAGGGGGCGTTAAGGTCGCATAACGTCCCCCTAACTCAACGCCTGGTGGTGCTGGATCTGGACGTCAGAGTGAGCCGCGTTGTGCAGCTCACTCTGGCGTCAGTGATGCCGTGATGCGCACTCTTGTGCGCATGCGGCATCACGTGGTCCCGCCGGCCAATCGCCGCACAGAGCGGCTGCTCCAGGAAGTAAACACTGCACGTCATAATGTGCAGTGCATATTAATTAGCCATGTGCCTGGCCGCTCTCCGCTCCTTCCCAACATTACTGAGCATGTGCAAGCAGTCTAACGCGGCTCAGCCGCGTCCAAAGTACTGCATGCAGTACGTTGTCTTGTGACGCAGCGTTACAATGTAACGCAACATCCGCACTGTGAACAGCCCCATTGATTTTTCATTACTGTGCGGTGGGCTACGTTACAGGCTGCTCTAACGTGCGCCTGTAACGTCCCACTGTGAAACCAGCCTTAACCATTCCTGCCCCACAGAAGTAAGCCTCACATTTGCGGCATGAGCTGCTACAGCAGCAGGGATGTGAGCGAACGTGTGGACTGAAGCCCGCGATCGCGATGGTTCCGGCGACAGGGGAGATTAGTGGCAGGGGACAGATGTCCCCTGAGCCAATCCGTGCATGTCCGCCGAGAATGATCACTGTTCTTGTTCAAATAATAAACTAGGAAATATAAACTAACTTTAAAGGGACTCCGAGCACCTCTCATGGGCATGCCTTAAAGATTCCGACCAGTACTGCAAAGTACTTAAAGATGCATACCTTTCTGTAGTGTGCTCTCCTCTTTCATTTGATGAATCGCCGTTCTACACCAAATAGTTTTCGTTCAATTTCAATGTAAAAATTGCGGCTGCTATCTTGGCTATGTTATAGCTTCTGGGTCACCCCTGTCTTCTCAGTTAGAGAAGTGCATCACTGAGTGAAGCAGGAAGAGGAAGTGACACACATGGCCATTGCAAGAGGCTTCTCCAGAGGGGTCATAGCACGACTTTGTTGGAAGTAGTCTGGCTTAAAGGCATACCCATAAGAGGTGCTCGGAGTCCCTTTAATAAACATCAAAAAACACATAGATCAAAACAAGTGGATATAAAAGCTTGATTAAAGAATAATTATATCTCCTTAGAGGAATAGAGCACTAACCCAATATACAGATGGTCAGTTGGCACACACCCTAAATAAGCAATACATACATCATACAACGAATTGCCTGACGTTAAATAATGAAATTGGTACTAATGTTTAGCCATCTGTTGCTGATCGATTCGTTAGCGATTCAATATACGTATTCCTCCTATCTTTTCCTAGACAATAATACACCTATCTCTTCCTAGACAATGATACAGTAATTCAATAACATTTGTACAGTGACTACTGAACAGTATTCTGGCCAAGTACCCCTAATGTATTCCACAGTATGAGTAACATAAGGAATGCCCTGAGATTCACTGATGGTATCAGAGCATCAGTCACTTCTGTAGTTCTGTTAGGCCTCATGGCTGAACTGCTCATTTATCGAGCAGTTCAGCTTCCCAGCTGACAGCCACAAGTAGTGATGGGCGAACATCCAGATGTTCGGGTTCGGGGGGGTTCGGCCGAACATGCCCCCGATATTCGGCATGTTCGGGCCGAACCTCGAACCCAACCCGAACATGTCCCTTTGGGGCCCCTATAGGGTCCCAGCATAAAAGGAGAGCATGCCCCGAGCGTGAGGGGGGGTCGGAAATGCCCCCCAACCCTCCCCGCTAAGCTATCCCTTCTGCTGGACCCTATAAAATTAAATAGAAGTCCCCCAAAGTACCTGTAGCAGGCTGGCAGGAAGAGGACAGGAAGCGGGCAGCCGGCGATCACAGGCGCTAGTACCATCTGGTACTTCCGCCCTCTCTCTGACGCACTTCCTGCTTACATTTGTAAGTCGCGTCAAGAGAGAACAGAAGTACCGCGATGATGCGTACGAGGGTACGCGTCATCTACATGATGACACGTACCCTCGTACGCGTCATCGTGGTACTTCTGTTCTCTCTTGACGCGACTTACAAATGTAAACAGGAAGTGCGTCAGAGAGAGGGCAGAAGCACCAGATGGTACTAGCGCCTGTGATCGCCGGCTGCCCGCTTCCTGTCCTCTTCCTGCCAGCCTGCTACAGGTACTTTGGGGGACTTCTATTTAATTTTATAGGGTCCAGCAGAAGGGAGAGCTTAGCGGGGAGGGTTGGGGGGCATTTCCGACAAACCCCCCCCCCCCGCGCGCTCGGGGCATGCTCTTCCTTTATGCTGGGACTCTATAGGGGGCTTTGTTCAGCCGGACACGGCTGTGTTCGGCCGAACACAGAAGGCCTGATCGGGTTCGGGCAGCATGCCCGAGCACCCTCCCGAACACCATGAGGTGTTCGGGGGGTGCCGAACCGAACCCGAACAGGCCAAAATCCGGGCGAACCCGAACAGTGGCGAACACTGTTCGCCCATCACTAGCCACAAGCTCCATATCGGTAAAGCAGTGTATGTAAGCTCACTCCCTGAAACTACTGAGACTCCCCAGACCTCAAAAAGGCACCCTATGATGTATATTGTTACAGCAGGGCAGGCCAATTGTATGCAGGAATACAGCAAACCTTGTCAGATCACATGATGTGGCACATGCTATCTATACATATCTTACATTACTCTATGCGCCACTTCCTTCTCGAAGACTCACCTATCAGTGTCCACTTACGGGTTAACACGTGATTTTTTTTAAACAGTGTATGTTCTCCTCTAATTAGATAGGGCCCATATGCAAATTGATATATAATGTCCTCAGAGGACTGATTCAATTCAAAAAGTAACAGATGCCATTCAAAAGACAACGAGATCATCAATCTCCTTGTCCAAGGAGTCTTTTTTCATAAAGATTCCAAGACATGTGTCACATGAAAGCACTGTCAATGTGGACAGCCATATCCTAACCCTCCACAGGATTATAAATAAAGATGTGGTGTATGGAGCTAGATTAGTTCCAGGTTTACAAAAGAAGAAGATTGCAACACGTCATGCTTTATTGAACTCGCATAAAGCAAACTAAATCAGAAACCGTATCAGCCGAGCCTAGTTCCAGGTTTACTTAGGGTGAGTGCTCTAATCTTTTGAAGGGAATTATTTTTTTTTTAAGCTTTTCTATCTATCTGTTATGATGCATCCTTTTTTTATGTCCAAAAATGAGTTTATAATCTCTATATAACAATTTCCCTTTGTATACAATAAGTGAAAATTGTTCTTGAAAATAAAAAAACTTTGATGAAAAAGTACACAAGATTTATGTTACCCACCATAATCCACCATAGTTATTGTAGGCCTTTGGGGCTTGCACTAACTTTTGACTACAAAGACCCATTATGACCATTTTCTTGCTCATTAGCTGATAAACTGAAACTAACTCCTGCTTTCTGAAATGTAGGGAATATTCAATACCATATTTGGTCAATTAGATCCTTAATATGGATACTTTTATCTCTTATTTATAACCTTGGGTTATAGTTTTTTAGCTAAATGGAAAAGGTAGAGAGTGTATTAATGTTCACAGGGACCCACCCCATTAAGAAGGAGGGTGATGATCCCCAGGTGGTGTCTATTTTGCTTAGGATCCTTTGGCTGTAGCAAATTTACACCCATAGCCGATTATTTTTCAATTTAACATTGGCCCCTCTGCCAAAAATTAATGAGCTATGCTTAAATTTACTGTTTTGTGCTGCAGATCAACCACACCTCAAATGTGAATCTTCTGCATTTGGATCTTTACCTTCTCTTTGAGTTTGTATAGCTGAAACATGAACTGGTGTCAAACAAAACAGAAAGTTAAAGATCTATGTACACTATCTGTACACTAACCCTAACACTGGCTATTCACGAGCCTCTGCAAGACATGCAAATTCAGACACACATAATCCACACATGAGGGATTATGCTGCTAAAGGAAAGCTGAATTAAGCATTAAATAAAACTATTCACATACACTTCCAGACAAAACTTTTGCATTTTTTATTGAAATTCTATCAACTCAATGTCTTGTACTCTGAAATGAAAGCATAGATGAAAACAACAATTGAAGTTCAAAAGCAAATCATTGGATCCATGCATCAATCAAAATGTGTTCTAAACTTTTGACTCGGTGCTGAACAGACTTGTGACATTCTTTCTACTATGGAAATTAAATATTGCTCAGAAAGTTCTTCTCAGCTCTGTTGCATAAATTCCCATAAAGTTGTGGCACCTGTAGGTTTTTTTGCTTTCATTTATCTGTCCATTTTATCCCAAACCAGCTTCATGGGGGTTTAAGTCAGGAAATTGTTCTGGCCACTCCATGTTTGCTTTCTTGTCAATCTTTTCCTTTTTTTCATAAGGCAGTTCTGGCACGGCTTGTTGGACTTGTTATCTTTATTTAAAAAAATTAGCAGTAGATCAGAGGGTACTGCTTGGCGCTTGTCAAGCTACAAACCTACCCAGGACTCTATCCTAATGTCTATCAAATCCAAATATTTAAGTAGGACTACAGTCTGACAAGTTAGAAATAAAAATCCAACTTATTATCTACTGTATATAGTTATCCTACTTGTCTTTGCCTCAAAATAATATAATTTGTATGAAAATCCCAATCCTTCATCAACCTTCCTTAAAGGGAGCCTGAGCAGAGGTAAAAAAAAAAGGAAATCTGGACTTACCTGGTGCTTCCTCCAGACCACCGTAGCCCACGAGGTCCTTCTGTGTCCTCTGGGTCCCCTCTATGGTCCCACTGGTGGCTTTGCAAATCTGGCAACTTCGGCAGAGGTCGCACATGTCCAGGCACTGGGGGCATCATTGAGCCCATCGCTATAAGGGTCCAGTGTGGTTCAGTGTTTCAATTACCGTGCATGCTCAGGACCCTCACAGCAATGATGCGCCAGGTGCCTGGATGGGCCATGCATGCGCAGCTTCAGCCCAAGTCACCAAATGTGCAGAGCCGCCAGCGGGACCATGGAGGGGACCCAGAGGACACCGTAGGAACTCGCTGGCTATTGGGGGCTGGAGGGTGCCTCAGGTAAGTCCAGATTTCCTTTTTTCACTACTGCTCAGGTTTCCTTTAATAATAGTGTAACATCCTTTTCAGTTTGTAAGCACCAAACTCCTATTTTCAGACTGTCTGCTATTTACAAACTGTCTACCCTCTCAAGCCATATCTCCTGCATTCAAAGATAAAAGAACAATCAGCAACAAAGCTCAATTCTGTGGGCACAGTTCAGTTGCTCCCAAGAGAAAATGAAACTAAATCTCAACCCTACCAGGCACTTTTTAAACTGCCTCCTCAGCAATTTTAAAGTTGTTAGGATATTTTATCCGTTTCAATTCCTGCGATACCTGTGTTCACCCCTGGTGGAGGGGTGATATACCCCCTTCTTTCCGATCTACATAGAGCGACTTCTTAATCCTGAGTGGGGGCAGGTCTTAATCTCTCCACCTGCATTTACAGTGGTTGCGTATCGGGTAACCCTGGTTTGTGAGTATCAATTTACTTACTTACACTATCCATCAAATCCAATACATACTACACTTTTTTTTAAGTTTGTTCTACAAACTCATCATGGTGTGGCCAGTCCATTGGAGAAGAAGGTTAAATTGCTGTTCCTCTTTAAAGAAGATTTGTGATTATAAGGGGAAAAAAAGTGTGATTTGAAAAATGAAAAAAAAAAGTATTTTCTTTATACATTCTTAATGGCATGAATCGCTAGAAATGTGGACTGGATTTGATTTTGCCCAATTATTTTTACATTAGAAGCATTCCGAAACTGCAGTCTAACCATTTTTCCTCTATTTGGCTGATCAATTAGATATTTCAGGCATGCTTTTAAATCTCTGTTTCTGAGACGTTTTTTTTATGCATAAGCAAGTAGAGATGTATGAGGAATAACCCAGCGCAGTGTGATTCTGACCCACAAGAAGTACCAGGCAAATAGCACATCATGCTCTGCATAATGGATATGCACATCAGGTGAATGGTGAATTGTTTGGTTTAGAAACTCCACACATGCTTACATGTACAGTCAGTAACAGCATTTAGCACTGATTACACGTTCTTCTGTTTCTTGCAGTCTCAGACCATATTAGGATCAATTTATAGCAACAAGAGAACCAAACGAGGAGAACTGTATGCTTACTTTGTTTAATTATTCAGAAGAAAAAAAAATTAAGCGGGGCACTGTAAACACTGAGTGAGCTTTGCCCTCTGATGGCGAGACCTAAGGAGCCATCATGCCAACTGAACATATGCTTCTGGAAATGAGAAGACATAAGTGAGTGGCCTTTGCCTGGCACCAGATGTGTCGTATTCCCAGCGGCTGGATGCAGCGCAGCACCGCTACAAGGTTATCCAAATCCCGCTAAGCAAGCTTTAATGATGGAAAGGGGATAATAGGACAGAGGCCATGTTTACAATCTCTTTTTATCTGCTTATGCATAAACTTTACTGCATTTGGCTGGTTTTGGAGTACAGTCTATCCAAGCTGCCGTGATGCAAGACCGCCTCCTGGAAATGAACCCCACAGGTGTTGTTTTCGAAAGGATATCACAGAGCTGAAGTACTGCAGGGAAAGAGAGCAAAGCGAATACGTATAGTCGTCTCGTTCGCCCTCTCTGACAGTCGCTCTCTGCTTGAAGCCCAGGGAACACTGCAAGATAATAAGTGCCACCTAGCATAAGTGTCATTAGATTGTGTGGTGTCACTGTGCCTTTTGACAGAGGGATATTTTAAACCAGCACTAGAGCTCACTGCATACAATAATGAAGTGTGTTTAAATGTGCAGGGTAATTAAAATAAAGACATGTGCCAGCATAAAATGTCACCACCTTTTCCTTCGTAGGTCTACCTGACCTTATCAGTTGTTTAATAAATAGAAAAACGGCAGGAAAATGTAGTGACAGGTTTTGACATCTCTTTTTTTATTCCCTACTCTTTTTCCCTGGGATGTAATTATTGTCTTCTCCCAACCTGTGTGCCTTGTCACTTCTCTCCCCGTTCCTCTCTCTCCCCTCCCCAGCAGCACCCACAGTCCCACTGTGTGCAGGCCACGCTGTAACCGTAGATTGAGTTGACAGTAGTGCAATGTTCTTGTGGATTATCATCATGAACCCACTCAGGCAAAAGAAGATAAAACAAATACCCAAGGCAGACATAGGTGTTCATCATGAGCACAGCTACTCAGTCATTTTGAAAATAACCTAGGTAGTTTTTTTTCTTCTGGTAAACTTTTTACCTCATGCTGTAACGCTTCCTGTTAAAGGACACAGAAAAGAGAGAAACCAAGATCCCTTATAAGCCAAGATATATAAAATACGTGGGTGGAGTTTATAACTGTTTATACCTGAAAATAAAGGCCCCCTCCCCCCCATAGTTTTACCTTAAAGGGATACTTAAAGAGAATCTGTATTGTTAAAATCGCACAAAAGTAAACATACCGGTGCATTAGGGGACATCTCCTATTACCCTCTGACACAATTTCGCCGCTCCTCGCCGCATTAAAAGTGGTTAAAAACAGTTTTTAAAAGTTTGTTTATAAACAAACAAAATGGCCACCAAAACAGGAAGTAGGTTGATGTACAGTATGTCCACACATAGAAAATACATTCATACACAAGCAGGCTGTATACAGCCTTCCTTTTGAATCTCAAGAGATTATTTGTGTGTTTCTTTCCCCCTGTTCTCATGCACTGAAGTTTCAGGCTGCTGGTTTCTTCCTGCAAACAGCTTTGCCCTTGTCTGTAATTCTTCAGTATGTGAAAGCCCAGCCAGCTCAGAGGACGATTTATCGAGCTTGTAAAAGATGAGAGAGAAGAGAGAAGCTGCTCTAATCTTAATAATACACAGGCAGTGTGCATATAGGGGCCTGGAAGGGGGAGTTCATAGCAGAACCACAACACTGAAGAACTTGGCAGCCTTCCAGACACAGGCTGACAAGTCTGACAAGAGAGAGATAAGTTGATTTATTACAGAGATGGTGATAGTAGAACGTGCTGCAGTAAGCCAGAACACATTAGAATAGCTTTTGGAACTTGTAGGATGATAAAAAACAGGATGCAATTTTTGTTACGGAGTCTCTTTAAGTCAAAAATAAAAAATGATTTTTACTCACCTGGGTCATCCCTCAGCCCCCTGAAGCTGTATGGTGCCCTCGCAGCCTCGCTCCGATCCTCCTGTCCCCGCCGGCGGCTACTTCCGGGTTCGGCGACAGCCTCTGACAGGCTGGGAACGCGAGTGATTCGTTATATCACCCTCTATGCTGCTACAGCGTATATGTTATACACTATAGCAGCATAGAGGGTGATATAGCGTCTGGGAACGCGGCGGCGGCGGCTGGGGACAGGAGGATCGGAGCGAGGCTGCGAGGGCACCATACAGCTTCAGGGGGCTGAGGGATGCCCAGGGTGAGCAAAAATCATTTTTTATTTTTGACTTAAGTATCCCTTTAAAGGGGAACTGTGCTGAAAATAATGTAACGAATAAAATTGCTTTTTTTTTTTTTTTTACAATATTTAGAAATAATTAAGTGTTTGCCCATTGTAAAATCTTCTCTCACCCTGATTTACATTCTGAAATTCATCATAGGTGGCAGCATCTGTACTTCTGGCAGGTTCATCATTGCAGAATGTTTGTTTACTGAAAGTTCCGAATACCTGGTTTCCCAGAGTGCTGGGGGGGGGGGGGGGGTCCGCATAGATAAACAGCCTAGGCTAAGCATCTTTGGGTGGGGGTTGCATACTAGTACACAGATACAGCTGTTTATAAATATAGGAAGTGTTTCTAATGCTGAAACCAAGATAAGTAACATAAAAATGGGTGTCTTGATTTATTTGCTACATTTCAGTTAATTTAAACATGGTGTGTATGTCCCCACAATGCTTCAGATATGAATACTAGAAATGGTCAAACAAGACATTTGTATGACAATTAATTGCATGCATTGACCATGTAATGGACACAAATTTCTGTATGCTTTTGGCTTTTCTATGACTTTTAACATTTTGACTGCTGATTTAACGAGTGGCTTGCCAGTGCTCCCGGTTGATTTACTGCAAAAGAACACAAATTCCCAGGGAAGAGCAAAATTATCATGGGGCCCTCAGATGAAGTGGGCAGTCATCTCTTTACCCACATACCCAATGTACTGGTCAGCCATAACTTTACACATGCACAAACACACACACACATGCACGCACGCGCACGCGCACACACACACACACACACACACACACACACCTCAGGAGTCTCATCACCTCATCACCTCAGGTTTTCCTTCCCCAGCAGGTAGTGGCCAGTCACAGTCATCTTTTCTCCCCACATGCCGTGCCCCCCTTTATTTCACTCGGCAACCCTACTTCTGTCCCTCACATAGGGCTTGATTCACAAAAGAGTGCTAACTGTTAGCACGGCCATTGTCGTGCGAATTTTGGCATTGTGCGCAATCGCGAATTTTCGCGCAAAACAATAATGTTTTTGCATGCAAATGCGATTTTTGCACTGAAACTATATCGATTTTGCGTGAAAATTCGTGTTTGCGCGTGAAAACATTATAGTTTCGCTCGAAAATTGCGTGCAATGCGAAAATTCGCGCGAAAAATGGCCGTGCTAACAGTTAGCACTCTTTTGTGAATCAAGCCCATAGTGTTAAGTCACACCTTGAAGTGCTCTGTGCTGCATTTAGGAAGGGGGGGGGGGGGGGGCAGGATGAGTAAAGCAGCAACGCTTAGTTATCTCCCACTAAATAACTAGTACACTGGCCAAAAGGTAAAAAAGACAGTATAAAGTGTTTAGTAATGGTGGACTTGGGTTACTGGCGAGTTGATTTGCCTTTCAAAAAGCATGGAATATCTGGAAACGGCTGTTAGGTCATAGTCTCTGTACCCAACAGTCGCTAGAGAGGGGAACTGTGCTGCTTTCTGCAATAAAATACATCTACCCCTATTGCCAAAGGCCTAAAATCAACATGGGCTAGACTGATCTGTATTTATTTTTCACACTGCAATTGATTTTTCTTGGTACTGTGAAAATCCTTGTTTACCTGTATATATCACTCCATAAGTGGCAGTGCAGGAGTTACTTCTGAGCAATAGAAAAGCTAAGTTAAAGTGGGTGACACTTCGGCTTTAATATGTAGGCATACGGTTAAGCAGTAATGGAATTACCTCAGTAACCATTGCTTTGTACCTGAATGGTCTGAAGGCTAGAGACATGCCACCAGTCCCCCCCCGGGCCAGTCCGCGCCTGGCTAGAGTGGAGATAGATGTAGTTGTTGGGTAATCCATACTAAAATCCTCTATACACTATATGATTTATTTAATCCATTGGACATTAAACTTGATAACAACTTTAACTCGATTAAAACGTTTGGACTTTGGTTACACTGAAATGGCTATGATTTTTATCCAATGGGGTGTTTCGAGTAGCATCAGGGTGGTCAGCCGTGGCATGCCTTTGTAGTTCATTAAACTGCACTGAATGTACAGCTATCATATGTCTTTGTCTAGCTGGGTTGTGCTTCATTGGCTATTAGATGAATCCATCATTCTCCACTCGCCCCTGGATATAACTGAAAATGTACACGGGGAAAAGGCATGGAGAGGGTATGCTGGAGATGTATAGCAGGAGTAAAGAGTCATTCATTAACTGCATTCTGTTTCAAGACAACAAGTAAATATTTTGCCATTTTTAACCTATTACAGCAACCAACAGGGCTTAAAGAGAAACTCCAACCAAGAATTGAACTTTATCTCAATCAGTAGCTGATACCCTCTTTTACATGAGAAATATATTGCTTTTCACAAACAGACCATCAGGGGGCGCTGTATGACCGATTTTGTGCTGAAACCCGTCCCACAAGAAGCTCTGGGACCACGGTACTTTTGGCAGTTTGTTACAATGTAACAAGGTTCATAGACAGGAAATAGCTGTTTACAGCTGTCTCCAACAGCCAAAACAGCTAGCAGCAGCTACATAACCTGCCCACAGTAAAAATGTCACCATGTAATAAATGTCAGAATGTAAATCGGGGAGAGGAGAGATTTTACAATGAGCAAACACTGACTAAATCATTTATACATAATTATTGTAAAAATGAAGCACTTTTTTATTGCATTACTTTAACCACTTGCCGACCGCACGCTTATACCGTGCGTCGGCAAAGTGGTAGCTGCAGGACCAGCGACGCAGTATTGCGTCGCCAGCTGCAGGCTGATTAATCAGGAAGCAGCCGCTCGCGCGAGCGGCTGCTTCCTGTCAATTCACGGCGGGGGCTAAATGTAAACACAAGCGGAAATAATCCGCTTTGTTTACATTGTACGGCGCTGCTGCGCAGCAGCGCCGTAAGGCAGATCGGCGATCCCCGGCCAATCAGCGGCCGGGGATCGCCGCCATGTGACAGGGGACAGCCTGTCACTGGCTGCACAGGACGGATAGCGTCCTGTGCAGCCCGGTTCACCAGGGGGGGCCAGGTAGGAGAGGGAGGGGGGGGGGATTTCGCTGCGGAGGGGGGCTTTGAGGTGCCCCCCCCGCAACACCCGGCAGGCAGGAGAGATCAGACCCCCCCAGCACATCATCCCCCTAGTGGGGAAAAAAGGGGGGCGATCTGGTCGCTCTGCCTGCACCCTGATCTGTGCTGGGGGCTGCAGAGCCCACCTAGCACAGATCAGCTAAAACAGCGCTGGTCCTTAAGGGGGGGTAAAGGGTGGGTCCTCAAGTGGTTAAGTGGAGTTGCTCTTTAAATGATTGTATCTTTAGACGGTAAAGTGATCCCCTTCTACCAAGTGCTGCCTAAGCCCTATTGTACTTTGACACCTGGTATGTAGAACAAAAAGCAGGCTGGCACTACAGTGTCTCAAAGTCTGGGCTGGTGCAGTCTGTGGCGAAAATGCCGCTCCTTCCTTTCCTTAGCCAAGTGAGGTGTGCTCTGGCGTGCAGATACATACAAGTAGATGAGATAGGCAGAGAGTAGAGACTACTTCATAGACTATTTATTTTTGCATAATAATCAGGTACACACAATTTCGCAGACATATAAAGTTGCACATACCCTTGGAGGGAAGGTAGTGTGGCTAAATGAATTGTGAGCGGTGGGTGCACCCGGCTGATGCCTATCTTCCATTCACTTTCATTAAAATCACAGTAAAAATCATGAAAAATCGCAGTGCTAATCAATCACAAAGCGCTCAGAAAAGTGCTTATAGTAGTGATGATCGTAATCAACAAAATTATGATTTCGCAAAATTTCACGTACATTTTTGCAATTAAGCCTATACGTAATTACGATATGCAAACTAAATGGATTTCATAGTCATTCGTAATTTCACATAAAAATTGGCATCATTTTACTGAAATTTCGCGTAATTTGGTGCCGAATTTGGAGGTTAATAGCAAAGCTCCCATACATGCTACTGACACCAAAATTGCTACCTATGTTAAAAGGAATAGTGGGTACAAGGGAAATAAAGAATTTTCCAAAAAGACCATGTAGTTTTTGAAAAAATTGATTTTAAAAATGCAAAGAAAGAATGGTTTTTAAACTTTGAAAAATGAGTTTAAAAAACATTTTTCTTTGCATTTTTAAAATCAATTTTCTCTAAAACAACGTCTTTTTGAAAAAAAATTCTGCCTTGTACCTAATATTCTCTTTAGCATATGTACCAATTTTGGTAGCAATAGCATGTATGGACACTTTGCTATTAACCGCTAAATTCGGCAGAAAATTTAGCGAAATTATGCGAAAATTACATGAAAAATGACACGAAATTATGAAATACTACTATTACATATGAAATCAATTACGATTTTCCCCCGAAATTTTGCATTACGATTACGATGCGTAAATGCAAATTTCAAGGCGAAATTTCGCATATGCCAAATTTCGGCCCACCACTGGCTTATATTGTGGCTGAGCCCTTAAAATCATTTCTGACTATTTTGAATTCAGTGGGTGGCTTGGAGGTGGGACAGTAGCACAGCACATGCAGGAGTGGCTTCTGTGGGCGGGGTAAGAATGCAAACAATGAATCCAGCTGCCAATGGTCACTTACAGATCTGGCATGCTAGTTCATTAAAGAGAATCTGTACTCTAATATTCTTACACTAAAAAGCATACCATTCTATTCCTTATTTTCTCCTGTGCCCCTCTGTGCTGTTTCTGCCACTCTCTGCTGCAATCCTGGCTTGTAATTAACAGTTTTAGGCAGTGTTTACAAACAAACTAACCAGCTTCTAATAGGCTCAGCTAAGCATAGTGTGTGAGTATGCAGGGGGCCTGCAGAGGGTGTGTATCGCCTCTACCAATCACAAGCAGCCCTGCACATTCCACACAAGCAAAGCCTTAGCCCGACAAACAGGACAGAGGAAAGATACATTGATTTATTACAGAGACAGTGTAATTAGGAAGAGCTGCAGTAAGCCCCAGCACATTAGAACAGGCATAGGAACTCATAGGATAGAAGAACTAAGGCTGAAAAAATTGTTACAGAGTCTCTTTAAGTGACCTCTTTGGTGCTAAGGAGACACCTGTACTAATACTAAATCAGGGCCAAAATGGCCCTGACTAGCCACCTTGTCGGAGTGGGTATATTCGCCTTAAGACCAAATACTATGTAAACTTTAATCAAAGCTATTTAACTGCACATGAAGTACACATTTAGCTGGGGCTTTAAAACTCTACTTATCTTTTAAAAATACAGTTTTAGATATAAATAAATAAGAGAAGTTTTGTTATGGGTTCATTGTTTAGCACTATTTAGTGTGCTGCACACAACATTACAGAGCTTGTGCTTAACCGGGATCTCTGCTTTGTAAACTGGTTTAGGTATTAAAAATTCCTGTCAGTTGTCATGCTCCTTCACTGGTATCTTTTTCTGATTTGTATTGATAGAAGTGTAATATAGTGATAGTAAGGATCATCCAGGTAAAAAGCCTGCACTGAGTCTCTAAGGTTTGACGGTATCTCACTGAACCTCTAACCTAATTCCAAGACATTGGCGTCAATTCACCAGAGGTTACCAACCTATTTATCTCTTGGGAGGTAATTTACCTCCTGTGATATCTCCAAATAGCAATTCTCCAGAAGTATAGGAGAAAATATCGACAGAGAGAGATGCAAGAGATAAATGTGAGATAAGTATGAGATAAATAAGTGATAGTTAGTAGTTAGTTTTTCTCCAAATCACAATTCACCAGGGAAGAAAGGGGGCGTGGCCATTCGTTATTTTTTCATCTCTTTATCCCCTGAATGAACCTGGAGATATCATGGTTTTCACACAGCAGCTGCTGCTGTGGAAGATGGAGCCTTTTGAGCTTACTCGGTTAGGCCTGGTGCACACCAAAAACCGCTAGCAGATCCGCAAAATGCTAGCAGATTTTGAAACGCTTTTTCTTATTTTTCTCTAGCGTTTCAGCTAGCATTTTGCGGTTTTGTGAAGCGTTTTTGGTGTAGTACATTTCATGTATTGTTACAGTAAAGCTGTTGCTGAACAGCTACTGTAACAAAAACCGCCTGGCAAACCGCTCTGAAGTGCCGTTTTTCAGAGCGGTTTGCGTTTTTCCTATACTTAACATTGAGGCAGAAACGCCTCCGCAATCCAAAATCTGCAGCAGCCCGGGAGTATGCGTTTCTGCAAAATGCCTCCCGCTCTGGTGTGCACCAGCCCATTGAAATACATTACCCAAGAGTATCCGCAGCCGCAAGCGGATCGCAAAACGCAGCCGAACCGCTCTGGTGTGCACTAGGCCTTAGAGCTTGCTTCTATTATGAGGAGACGAAGGCGCAGGAGGAGGGTCTGTTTAATCGCCCCTCGTATTTTTCGTGAGAGAACAGTTCTTGAAAATTTTACTGAGACAGAGGTGGTGAAGAAGTTCAGACTCACTCGTGACATGATTTATGATATGATCCGGCAGTAAAAGGCGGGAATACTCTGGTCAGGTAGTGGTAAAACTCCGCCTCCTACCCACAATGCTTCACTTTCAAGCTTACAGAGAGGAAAAGTATCCCGTGTAAATCATTAATACCGATTACCTAACTCTCTGCTTTCTCACACTTTCCTCATGCATATCTCTACATTATCCCCTGCTATCAAACACTTTTCTCTCTGTCCTCTCACACTGGTGAATTGACTCCAGAGTGTTAAAATACCTCATGAGATAAACTACCTACCTTTTTTCTCTTAGTAAATCCTCTCTGGTGAATTGACGCCATTGTCGTGTCTAGACAGGTCAAAGCATTATTACCACTTGGCTAATTTGTTGGTTGTGTGCAAAGGAGACTCTGCACAGAATAAAGCAGTGTTTCTCAAACCTGTTCTCGTGACTCTCCAACGGTGCATGTTTAGCAGGCAACCTCGCCTATGCACAGGTGGGGTAACTAATTAGTGTCTCAGCTACATGGAATCTACCTAGCTGAGAAACCAATTACCCCACCTGTGCATTAGTGAGGCTGTCTCTAAAAGATGCACCGTTGGGGAGTCACAAGGACAGGTTTGAGAAACGCTGGAATAAAGTATCCATCTCCTATTTAAACCTCTAATTGCCCTCTTCTTGAAATAACACAGCATAGGAAGCATGAATATTATAATATTATGAATATTCTAAATCTTTTATATCTTTCATCCTATTTCCTATTTAAATAGAGTTTACTTTTCTTTGAACAGAGAAATTAAGCTTTAATTTTTTGTATTCTGAATTAGATCTAAAGAGAGGTTTCATTTGCAACAAAAACATAGGGAGATCTTCTTTATTATTAAGATATGAATGCAGCAAAGAAGTATCTGGCACTGTATTTTAATTTTAATTGTAGACCAATCACAAGACTGATTTTCCGTTTTTCAGATTTCTATTTTTCTGTTTTCAGATTTCTGTTTTTTCCATTTTTTTTTCATTTTTTTGCATTCTCTGATGCTTAAAAAAAGGACTAATTAAATACGCCTCAAGAATCAAAAATATGGAAAATCAGAAAATGGAAAACAGAAATCGGTAAAACGGAAAATCGGAATTTCTGCGGAATCAGAAATCAGAATTTCCGACCATCCCAAATGTGCACTTCTTTTGGCCACGAAAGAAGCAAGCAATGAAGATGGCAGCATCCTTATTCCTTACACTTAATTTCACTTCAGGTTCTGCCATGCAGAAAATTGACCCAACATCACCACCTGCACTCTTTCCCAAAAACTGGCACTCTGTGTGTAGTGGGAAATGTAGCCTGAAGTACTGGACCCACTTGCAAGCACAGCTGTCTTCTCATGACATACATACAGTATACTGAGCACTTATTAGGAACAACTGTACACACCTGCATATTCATAGTTACATAGTTATTTGGGTTAAAAAATAGACATATGTCCATATCCAATCAGCCAATTATGTGGAGCAATGCAGTGCATAAAATCATGATACAGAAACAGGTCAGGAGCTTCAGTAATGTTTATGCCAGAAAAGGGATAAAATGTAACATCAATGATTTTGACCCTGGCGTGATCGTTGGTGTCCGATGGATTGGTTATATATATATACAGTGGTGTGAAAAACTATTTGCCCCCTTCCTGATTTCTTATTCTTTTGCATGTTTGTCACACTTAAATGTTTCTGCTCATCGAAAACCGTTAACTATTAGTCAAAGTTAACATAATTGAACAAAAAATGCTGTTTTAAATGACGATTTTTATTATTTAGTGAGAAAAAAAACTCCAAATCTATATGGCCCTGTGTGAAAAAGTGATTGCCCCCCTTGTTAAAAAATAACTTAACTTTGCTTTATCACACCTGAGTTCAATTTCTGTAGTCACTCCCAGGCCTGATTACTGCCACACCTGTTTCAATCAAGAAATCACTTAAATAGGAGCTATCTGACACAGAGTAGTAGACCAAAAGTACCTCAAAAGCTAGACATGCCAAGATCCAAAGAAATTCAGGAACAAATGAGAACAAAAGTACTGTAATTGAGATCTATCAGTCTGGTAAAGGTTATAAAGCCATTTCTAAAGCGTTGGGACTCCAGCGAACCACAGTGAGAGCCGTTATCCACAAATGGCAAAAACATGGAACAGTGATGAACCGTCCCAGGAGTGGCCGGCAGGCCTCACTTGCCTTAATTAAGGTCAGTGTTCACGACTCCACCATAAGAAAGAGACTGAGCAAAAACGGCCTGCATGGCAGATATCCAAGGCGCAAACCACTTTTAAGCAAAAAGAACATTAAGGCTCATCTCAATTTTGCTTAAAAACATCTCAATGATTGCCAAGACTTTTGGGAAAATACCTTGTGGACGGACGAGACAAAAGTTGAACTTTTTGGAAGGTGCGTGTCCCGTTACATCTGGCATAGAAGAAACACAGCATTTCAGCAAAAGGACATCATACCAACAGTAAATTATGGTGGTGGTAGTGTGATGGTCTGGGGTTGGTTTGCTGCTTTAGGACCTGGAAGGCTTGCTGTGATAGATGGAACCATGAATTCTAGTGTCTACCAAAAAATCCTGAAATCCTGAAGGAGAATGTCCGGCCATCTGTTCGTCAACTCAAGCTGAAGCGATCTTGGGTGCTGCAGCAGGACAATGACCCAAAACACACCAGCAAATCCACCTCTGAATGGCTGAAGAAAAACAAAATGAAGACTTTGGAGTGGCCTAGTCAAAGTCCTGACCTGAATCCTATTGAGATGGTGTGGCATGACCTTAAAAAGGCGGTTCATGCTAGAAAACCCTCAAATAAAGCTGAATTACAACAATTCTGCAAAGATGAGTGGGCCAAAATTCCTCCAGAGCGCTGTAAAAGACTCGTTGCAAGTTATCGCAAACGCTTGATTGCAGTTATTGCTGCTAAGGGTGGCCCAACCAGTTATTAGGTTCAGGGGGCAATTTCTTTTTCACACAGGGCCATGTAGGTTTTGAGGGTTTTTTCTCACTAAATAATAAAAACCAACATTTAAAACTGCATTTTGTGTTCAATTATGTTATCTTTGACTAATAGTTAACGTTTTTTGATGAGCAGAAACATTTAAGTGTGACAAACATGCAAAAGAATAAGAAATCAGGAAGGGGGCAAATAGTTTTTCACATCACTGTATATATATATATATATATATATATATATATATATATATATATATATAATGGCTGATCTTCTGGGATTTTAATACAGCCCCAAGAATTTACTCAGAATGGTGCAAAATACAAAAAGCATCCAATGAGTGTTAATTCTGCAGACCAGCAATGCCTTATTGACAAGGATAGTCAGAGGAGAATAGTCAGACTGATTTGAGCATATAGAAAGGAAATTATGAATCTGGCTATGTTGAGTTGTTGACACAGTGGGAAATAAGAAAAATCAGAGAGTCACATACTGTAAGTGGAAGACCACACAGTAGAGCTAATATATAGACAAGCAAAACAAACCTCCTGAAAGGCTTACCAATACAGAAACTGAAGAAGAAAAGGGGAACACTACAATAAAATAAACACTTTATAAAGACTACTAGTTAATTAGCCTGCTCATTACAAAGCTGGCGCTAGGGCTGGGACGTGACCCCCTTCCCAAGGCCCGCACTCCCTGCCGCGCGTGCACATGGCTGTGCTCTCTGCCATGTGCTCCATGGCTGTGCTCTCCGCTATGTGCTCCAACGGCTGGCCCCTGCCCTCGTCCTCCTGTTTATGACGTCCGGGTGCCGCGCATGCACGCTGGCAAAAAGCACGGACACAGGGACAAGGGATGCAGGGAGAGTGGGGTTTTATTAGGTAGGATAAATTAAACTTCCTAATAAGCTGTTTCACACCTCCATCTGAAAGTAAGTAAAAAGACACAGAGGGGTAAAACCAAAAGAAAATGCAAAATTAACATTTGCATATGAACGCAAAAATCAAAATGCATGAAAAAGTTTAATTGCAGGCAGAATTCACAATGGCATGCGTGAGTGGTCCCTCAGTCAAACCTGACAGTTGAGTCCAAGAAGCCGCTGCCCTTGCCTGAGCTGCAAAAGGAAGACATCCCTGTTAATGAGGATGTGCAAGGTAAACGTAATGCAATGAATTTCTATGACGAGGTTCACACTGGTGATCATGCTCACTATTTGATCAGTTTCATATCAGGTGGACGCTGAATGTCTTTTTGCCATTTCTTGAGCATTGTCTTGGGCCAGGGGCATAACTACAGCTGGTAGAGATTTGTGCCTCCCCCCCAGAGCGTGGGCCAGGGGCTAAGGGGGCCCCGTTTTTGTGCCCACTGTAATAATGCAGAAAGTGCTGCGGAAGCCAGAAGCCTTATGCATAACCTGCTCTGGCAATCGTGTCTCCTCCACTTTCTGGTTAGTTAGCAAGAGCAGTACAGCCAGCCAATCATCATGTGGGGACTGAAGCCACCTGGTGATTGGCTGGTTGCAAGGCACTTGCTAATTAACTAGGAAGTAGAGGAGGCACAATCGCCTGAGCACTTTCTGCACTGTTGTATTAAGGTATGAGACTGCCCTCAGCACCGCCCTGCCCTCCCCCCTCCCCCCACACACACACACAACTTCCCAGCTGCTGTGCCTTCCCATTGCTGCAGTGGTGGCAGGGGCTATTGTTATGCCACTGTCTTGGGCACTCTGGTAAATGGAAAAAAAAACATCATCTGATGTCTAATTAGTCTCATATGTGGTAGATGTCGATTCAGCATTCACTGTTTATTTTCTGACACTTAGAGCAGGATGTATGGATTTAATTTGCTTAGCGCTGATGCCATCCTGGTATCTAATAATAGCCTAAGCATTACTAACACAATACATGGTGTTACTAATCAGAGCCTCATTTTGCATCATTTAGGTATTGTGAGAAATAAATGCATTTATCTTGTACAACAGGGAATACATTACACAAGAACAATATAGAATGTTAGATTACAGAAAACAATAAACTGAGTCTAGGGCAGGACATTCAATTGTGAGCTCTTTTTAGGGACAGGCAGAGATGTAAATGCCAAATATTCTCTGCATTTGAAAGCTGCACAGACATGTAATATGTTAAAAAAAGAGAGATTCCATAGATATATAACAGCAAATGTAACTGAAATGAATGCTTGGTCGCTCAAAATGGAAACATCAGGGATTTTTTTTACTAAATGTCCTGGGCTTGGTGATTTCTATCATTACAGCAGGTATGGAGCAGCTATGTTATTAAAATCCAATAAAGTCTAGATGTACTGCTCTGCAGCCTCATTGCATAGTGATGCTGCACAATGCAGTGCAATGCTCGGTAAACATGGCAGGAATTGCAGGACACGTCTGCATGCAACTATAAGCTGAGCTTCTGGGAGGTGGGCACAGTTTATCCTGAGAATTATGTGACAGCTTTGAACTTCACTGAGTGTCAAAGACAAGAAGGAAGGGGGAGAGCCATATTAATTTATTAGATCTCTCCCGGGAAATGCGCAACAGTGGAGGAGAAACCCCGGCACCCTATAAATATTTATAATGCACATGAAAATTTTAAAGCACTGCAGTAATAATCTTGTGTAAGGCTATTTGGAATTACATGCCGAGCTGCTCTCTGGTCTGCATGTATGTACAGGCACTATATACAGACCTTCCTCCTGGCCGATGGGCTGGTCTGGCATGTCAGTAATCAACATATAGAAGAGGAATAACATGGGATAATACATACGGTTGGAGGAACGTTCAGCAATACCCAGATGTTTTATGCAGTGTAACCAGCTGAGAAACCTTACTGCTTGTTGACCCTCATTGGTTTCATTAACTACTCCAGTTGTCTATATAGCAGAGCCAGATCATCCACCAGGCAATCTAAGCAGAGGCTTGAGGTCTCGTGGGTGTCAAGAGGCCCACCTGCCTTCTTTTTTTACCTCTCTTCACTTCAGCTTACCAAAAGGACCACAAGATAACCCCAAATCTACTACCTTGCCTAGGGCCTTGGTACATGACAAGACAAATAACATTTATATTGCACTTTTCTCCTGGCAGACTCAAAGCACCAGAGCTGCAGCCACAAGGACACACTCTATAGGCAGTAGCAGTGTTAGGGAGACTTGCCTAAGGTCTCCTACTGAATAGGTGCTGGCTTACTGAACAGGCAGAGCTGAGATTCAAACCCAGGTCTCCTGTGTCAGAGGCAGAGCCCTTAACCATTACACCACCCAGCCATACATCTTAATCCATCTCTGATAGAGGGTGTACCCTGTGTTAGAGTCTGCACTTTACAAGACTGGGGAAAGGGAAGAAATGAGAGGAATCCTATTTCTACAGCTCACATTCCATTCCCTGAGTATGTGTTTGAGGCTTATTCTTTAACAGCTGTTACAGTAGAAAAGCAGTGGTCCCATTGCTGGAGGGCACAGGAGCTCTTCAGCTATCTCACAGGACTATGGAGTACATAATGAGCTTGAGCTGCAGTTGGTTGTTATCAGTACTACCTCCTTGCTCCCACTAGAACAACCAGTTTCCTGTACCTACAGGTTAATAGGCACAGAAAGCTTTCCTAGACTTCATCATGTTCCAATACTGTTTAAAACAGCTTTACAGCACTCTGCAACAGAAAAACTGCCAAAAAGTAGGTAAAGAGGGCTGTCCAATTTATCATTAGTATTTTCTTGCTTGGATAAGATGTAACAATCCTGTAGGTGCAAACTTATTTTGCCAAAATAAAACTGATTCTGATTCTAAAACTACTAGCCAGGAGGAAACTTAAAGAGAATCTGTATTGTTAAAATCGCACAAAAGTAAACATACCAGGGGCGGCGCCTGACCTGACTTCCGGGAGGACGCATGGCTGAATAGCTCCGGCAGATCTAGCCACAAATCAGCTGCCCGGGCCCCGTCCTTTCCCACTCTCGTGGATTAGAACTTCAGCGTGTCACCACTGAACTCCTAGGGATGCCTCCCAAGAAAAATCAGGGGAGTCAGGACCCCGGAATTCCGGAACTCTTTGCCGGCAAGCAGAAGGGCGCGCCGGCCCAAGATGGCGCCCGACCTCTGGGAGACAACTCGGGGCAGGACGGTAAGCGTTCCGACGTGACGGGGGTAACCAAAGCGGACCTACAAAAGCTTTACTCTAACCTCGAGAAGCTCATTAAGGCCTCAAACGCTGACACAGTTAGAGAAATAAGCACCGAGGTGGCTGCTCTCGGGGAGCGGATCCACGCCACGGAGCAGGGCTTGGATGGGGTCAGGGCCTACTGCAAGCAGGTGGGCACGGACATAGATGAAATGCGCGCAGACATTGCTGAGCTCTATGACGCCAGGGAAGATCAGGAGAACAGGGATAGACGCAGCAATCTAAGAATAAAGGGGATCCCTGAGTCTGTTACGGAGATTCAAGTGTATCTTTTGGCATTATTCCGCCACCTCCTCCCTGATCTCCCAGATACGGAATTCCGTATGGATCGAGCACACAGAGCTCTAAGAGCACAACCTAAAGAGGGTAATCCCCCCAGGGATATCATAACCAAACTTCATTATTACAGCACCAAAGAAGCAATCATTACTGCCACCCGCAATCTCCCGCAGGTGACATTCCAAGAGGCTAACATTTTTATTTATCCGGATCTGTCTCCTATTACCCTCAGCAGAAGATGGGGCCTGAAACCCCTCACCACAGTCCTGGCTAAACACGGAATCCGATATAAATGGGGATTCCCTTTTAAACTCATTATCCCCCACAAAGGACGGCAACTCGTCATCTCTGATCCACAATTTATACCCGAGATCCTACAAAAGCTGGGACTGAAAGTGGAGAAACCACTTCGCTCACCGGTCTCCCCTCCCCCCAAGAGACTCTCTCCGCCTCAGCCTGAATGGTCTAGCGTTCCAGGCCATAGTCGAAGGGGGCACGAAAGGGCTGAAGACCTCACCAGTAATCCCTCCAGTCCTGTATCTACATCCTCCAACCCTGGGTGATTCTCCCTGGTGTCTGTTCCTATTTCACCACACATTTTCCCACAGGCTGTGTTTTTTTTGTGTTTAACAGCCAATAACCGCCACCGGTCGCCTGCATAAGAGTTATGCACTTTTGAGTGGCTTCAACGGTTGGAGCATTTGTCGTGCTATCCCGGCATGTACGAAGGTGCTATAGCCCCGGACTAAACTGCGGTCTCTGACTGCAGCTAGTTTAATGTTCGCTCGGGGCATGTGGTTACATGTCTCTCTGTTTTTTATGTTAATGTTGAGTTTTGTTTTACATGCTGTTGTTAGCCAGACCTGCTGTCAGGCTATAATACCTACTTCTCTCTTTACAGCAGGTAGTCTATTAAGGCAGCGAGTTCTCTTATTTCTGTTTCATGTTATGCCAGTTTTTATTTGTACTATCCTTTTTAGCCGGAATGTTAGTCGATGGAGTAAAGTCTGCTTGCACACCTACCTAAATCAAGGGTTGAATTATAGGGCTCTCTATAGGATTTCTCCTTGGCTGGGTAACTATGGCCGCACCACCATTATCTTCTATAATGTTATCCACAACGGCTGAATCGAGGTCCCCTCAGGGTGTCTCCCATAACTATGCTAATCCTTTAACAGTTTTTACCCATAACGTAAAGGGCCTTAACGCCCCGCAAAAGCGACGCCTTGCTTGTCAATATTATAAACAAGGGAAGGCGGATATTATATTTCTACAAGAAACGCACTATGTCCATAGCAAAGAACCCAAATTCTGGCATAAGCAATATCCCCAGACCTACTTCGCTTCAGCCCAACATAAGAAGTGTGGTGTAGCCATAGTCCTTCATAGGAGGCTCAACTTTACGGTTAAGAATGTCATTAGAGATCCTGACGGTAGATATTTGATCCTATCTGGAGATGCCAACGGTTTGGTATTGACATTAGTAGCTGTCTACGCCCCCTCTGAAGGTTTACGCCCCTTCCTAGCTAAGCTTTCTTCCAAAGTCTTGTCGCATAAAGAAGGTAAATTAATCATTGCAGGCGACTTTAACGCTTCATTAGATGGTCCTCGAGGTCGTGCTAGATCCACCCCCAAATGTTTACTTAAATTCCTGGCAGACACAGGAACATGGGATGTCTGGAGAGCGCTTCACCCAGGGGAGACAGGTCATACCTTTTATTCTAACCCCCACGACACTTACTCCCGCATTGACTTCGTATTCATGGATGCGCCCCTGCTGGCAGAGGTAGTCCAGGCTGAACACTCAGAGATTTCATGGTCGGATCACGCTACTGTTCAGGTAGCCTTCTCTTCTCTGGTCCCGCGCCCGGTCAGCAGGTGGCGCATCAATGAGTCCCTCTTAGTGGACCAAGAGGTTAAATTGCAACTGACTTCGGAGATATCCTCTTTTTTTGGTCGCAACCTAGTGGGAGATACCTCACAGGGGATTAGGTGGGCAGCCCATAAGGCCACTGTCAGGGGGGAGCTCATCAAAATTTCCTCTATTAAACGTAAGCAAGCCATCTCCAGGGCGAACTCCTTGAAAGCTGAAGTGAGACGTTTAGAACTGCTTCATGCCAAGAACCCCTCATCTCCTTTACTCAACCAGATTAAGGAATTGAGACTCGAGCTTAAGACTCTTCTCTTCCAAAAGGCTGAGAGAGCTATGCGTCTCACTTCGCAAATTTATTATGAAAAGGGTGACAAGCCAGATACTATGCTGGCCAGAAAGTTGAGCAACAGAATGGCTCTAAACAGGCTCAACCCTATCAGGGACAACTCAGGGAGGCTTACCCACGACCCTACACAAATCATTAGACAATTTCAACATTACTATGAGTCGCTATACGATGGCACTACCACGGATAGATCTAGGATCTCCGCCCGTGACATGTTGAATTACCTAAATGATATCCCAATCCCAACGATCTCACCCCCACTGAGTTTATCTCTTAATGCCCCAATTACGGTTAAGGAAGTGATGACGGTCATTAAGAAACTTAAGTCATCTAAGGCCCCTGGTCCGGATGGGTACACAGCAGCGTATTATAAGGCCTTTAAGCAAATCTTAGCTCCTGAACTTACAGTCCTGTACAACAAAATCTTAAGGGGGGAGGAAGATTTTCCTCCTGAAATGTCCTGCGCCTCGATAGTAGTTATCCCCAAGCCTGGGCGGGACCCTGCGGAAGTAACGAATTATAGGCCCATATCACTTATTAATGTGGATGTCAAGATCTTTTCGAAGATCTTGGCAAACAGGCTTAACCCCATTCTTCCAAGTGTTATCCATCCGGACCAGACAGGATTCGTTGCAGGGAGACAGACTACGGATAACACACGCAGAATAGTAGGACTCCTAGCCAGGATGAAGCACTGTCGGACGCCTTCTCTCCTCCTATCTTTGGATGCGGAGAAGGCGTTCGACAGGGTGGACTGGAGGTAATTACGTCTGGTGTTACAGAAATTTGGAATCAGGGGAGAGTTCCTTAATGGGGTCAGAAGCCTATATACCAACCCCTCGGCCTATGTTTGCAACATGGGCATCACCTCGCCCCCCTTTCCGATCAAGAATGGAACTAGACAGGGGTGCCCCCTGTCCCCATTATTGTTTGGCTTGTGCATTGAGCCATTGGCCATTAAAGTGAGGCGCTCTCCAGATATTAGGGGGGTAACGGTTGGGGCACTGGAATTCAAGACAGCGTTGTTCGCTGATGACACAATCTTCACATTAACTAACCCACTAATCTCGGTCCCGAATCTTTTCAGTGAAATTGACAATTTCTGTCAACACTCTGGGTTTAAAATCAATAAAACCAAATCGGAAGCTATACCATTTGATATTTCTGAGGAGCTTTGCGCTACACTTTCAAATACGTTTGGCTTTAAATTTAAACACGGGGGAATCAAATATCTGGGGGTTACAGTATCGCACGACCTCGAGGACCTTTATAAGCTCAATTACACCCCAATGTTTAGAAAACTACACTCTTTACTGGACGAGTGGCAGCACTACCGCATCTCCTTACTGGGACGGATCTATGCAGTAAAAATGACGCTGCTCCCAAAGTTACTATATCTCTTCAGGGCTCTGCCCATTAGGGTTGCTAGGAAAGATTTAGAGGCACTCCAGTCTAGAATCACAAATTTTATCTGGGCAGGGCGTAGACCTCGCATCAAGTACGCATATCTGGCCAGGCACAAACTCCAGGGTGGTTTGGGGGCCCCTAGCTTATTACATTATTTCTATGCAGCCAGACTCGCCCAATTATTCCAATGGTCTTCCCCCCAGGGCTCAGTAAGGTGGGTAGACCTTGAACAGGAAATGATCCACCCCTTCCCCATCAAGTACCTTTTATGGACCCCTAGGCCCTGTTTAGGCTCAGATGCTCCGTGGTTACCAATCACCGAATCACTAAGTATTAAAAAATCCTTATGCAGAATGTTACCTCAACTAGCCTCTCCCTCAGGGATGGAATCTTTATTCTACAACCTTGACTTCCCACCTGGGGTTTGTGGCCTGGCCTGGGGTGTCTGGAGGAATGAGGGGATTATGTCAGTGGCGGATCTACTCTTAGAGGGTTCTATTCTTTCCTGGCCTCAGATACAGGAGAAACACCAGATTACTAACGCTGAAAGTTTCAGATTTTTGCAACTCCATCATTTTACACAATCTAGAAAGGCAAAGGGCTTACAGTTCACACGTTCCAGCCTTGAGTCCACTTACTCCTCATACCCCCTTCCGGAAGGCCTTATATCTTCCATGTATTATGACCTCTGGTATGTTAAGCATGCTGGGGCCTCCAAGGCTATGACTAAATGGCAGGAAAGGTTAGGGGCAACGTTAGACGGACAACAATGGGAGGTCATTTTCTCGGCTATAGCTAGCTCCTCAAAAAACACAGTAACCAAAGAGAGGAACTACAGGTTGATGTATGACTGGTTCAGGACCCCGGTCACGCTTGCCAAATGGGGATTGACTCAAACAGAGCTATGTTTTCGTGGCTGCTTGCTTTCTGCAGATCAATTACACTGTTGGTGGTTATGTCCATTGGTGGCCGATTTCTGGTCCATAACTTTCTCATTGGCTTCAGAGGTTCTTGGGAAACAAATTACGCCTGAACCTTGGGCGGCCTTGCTTCATAGACCGACAACGGGGCTCTCTAGACACCAGAACAAGTTACTGGGCCAGATATGTAATGCTTCTAAAGCCCTTCTGGCTAAATATTGGAAATCCCCCCCCCCCACGAAACCAGAGTTGGTCAACAAAATTCAAGCTATATATGTAATGGAGAAAATGACCTCCTATATTAGGGAAACTATGCCGGCCTTTGATAGGATTTGGGAGCCATGGGAGGTGTGGACCTCGCTCCATCCTTGAGTATCCCCACCTTCGTAAGCATCAAGGAACCCAGATTCCGGCTAAGATAGTCCTGGTTTAGTTTCAACTGGCTTTTATTTTTGATTTAGGTTTTCTTTTTTTTTTTTTGTTTTTTGTTTTTTTTGTTTTGTTTCTTTTCTTTCTTTCGTTTATGCCTGTTCATTTTATTTTATTTTACTTTATTTCCTTTTATCTGGTATTTCCCTAGGAAGACTCGACTCCTCATAATTACAAGGGCCGCTGGACTTGAATTTTCAGGCTCCTTTTGCATTTAAGGTCCATAATGCGATAGTATAATACTGTAGTCAACTGTTAAATGCAAATTTTATCTCTGTAACCTTGACATCGCTTCCTATGTATATTCTTTGTTTTTATGAAAAAAACTATTAAAAACTAAAGTGGAAAAAAAAAAAGTAAACATACCAGTGCGTTAGGGGACATCTCCTATTACCCTCTGTCACAATTTCGCCGCTCCCCGCCGCATTAAAAGTGGTTAAAAACCGTTTTAAAAAGTTTGTTTATAAACAAACAAAATGGACACCAAAACAGGAAGTAGGTTGATGTACAGTATGTCCACACATAGAAAACACATTCATACACAAGCAGGCTGTATACACCCTTCCTTTTGAATCTCAAGAGATCATTGTGTGTTTCTTTCCCTCTGCATCTCTCAGGCACTGAAGTTTCAGGCTGCTCTTTTCTTCCTGCAAATAGCTCTGCCTGTGTCTGAATTTCCTCAGCATGTGAAAGCCCAGCCAGCTCAGAGGACGATTTATCCAGCTTGTAAAAGATAAGAAAGAAGAGAGAAGCTACTCTAATGTAAATAATACACAGGCAGTGTGCAGAGAGGGGCCAGGAAGGGGGAGTTCATAGCAGAACCTCAACACTGAAGAACTTGGCAGCCTTCCAGACACAGGCCGACAAGTCTGACAGGGGAAAGATACATTGATTTATTACAGAGACTGTGATAGCAGAAAGTGCTGCAGTAAGCAAGAACACATTAGAATAGCTTTTGGAACTTGTAGGATGATAAAAAACAGGAAGAGATAAACTAAATTGAATAAGGGCCAGGGAGTTTTGTGACTACTGAATGGCTATCTCACTTTTCACATCCAGCACCACACTAGAGGGAATCTTAGCTACTGCTTCTGTATATACTGTACATATACATACTGAGAGTTCCTCGGTTATATCACTGACCGCTAAATGCCCATGTCTGTTTTTAAATTAAAAGTTCAGAACCCATCCAAAGTTCAGCACCTTGGAGAGCTCAAGCTATGCTATGGTATATTATCTTATACACTCATACTACATCGCATCACAAGTGCAGATCTTCTGCCATGGCTACATGCAAGTGAGATAATTCCCACTTGAGAGCAATGAATTTGTTTGTAAATCAGCAAATTAAATGATCCTTCTTGACACAAGAAGCAAGCAAAATGTTTCTCATGCTTACTTGTAGCTATGTGTAATATTAAAAAAAAAAAAGTTAAAGCAGGGACACAATTGTCTTTAAGTTTTCTGCACACGTTTTTCACAGCAGCTTATGGAATTAACAGAGAAAACTAACAAAATGTGCAGAATTATCCTGCAGGATGTCATTTTTTTTTTCTCATTCAAGTGGAACTAGCCAATTGATTAACATGAGTTCTCAGTTTAAATCAGTTTTTCTGTGCAGAAAACAAGCTCAAAAGAAGACAAGTGTGTCCCCAGCCTTAAAGTAGCATCTGCTTGTTCTTAGTGTTTTAGTTCCACCCTCATAACCATGGGCATAACAATAGGGGATGCAGCCCCTGCCCTCGTGGGGGGGGGCCTCAGGGCCTAGTTTGGGGGCTGGAGGGGTCGCAGCATGGAGGGGAGAGCTTGGTAGCACGTCGGTGGGGAGGGGGGAACGGTCCCTCTCCCTCACCTCAGGCTTTCCCCTTTGCACTCCCCTCCAACACTGAATAGTGAGCAGGGGCGTAGCAATAGGGGTTGCAGAGGTTGCGACCGCATCGGGGCCCTTGGGCCAGTGGGGCCCCGAAGGGCCCTCCCTCAACTACAGTATTAGCTCTCTATTGATCCTGTGCTCATAATAATGACTTCTATAGATAGAATTGAATAGTGGTAATCATTAACAAACCGCTCCCCATCCCCTTCTTGCACCTCTGACACTGTAGTTGCCATTGGCAGATTTTGGTGCGCCGTATCAATTATGTATAGAGTGCTTGGGGGGCCCATGTAAAACTTGCATCGGGGCCCACAGCTCCTTAGCTACGCCACTGATAGTGAGTATGTAAGCGGCGGGCAGCGGCAGATACATACCTTCCTTGTGTTCCAGCACGGATGTGTCTCCCTCTAGTGTCTGATGCTACTTCCTGGAAGTTGCGTCAGAAGCTAGAGAGAGGAACATCCATGGAACGCAAGGAAGGTATGTATCTGTCGCTGCCCGCCGCCTGCATACTCACTATTCAGTGCTGGAGGGGAGCGCAGAGGGGAAAGCCCGGGGTGAGGGAGGGGGGGACCGTCCCCCCTCCCCACCGACGTGCTACTAAGCTCTCCCCTCATGCTGCGACCCCTCCAGCCCCCAAAAACGGCCCTGAGCGGGCCCGGGGGCAGGGGGGGGTGTATTTCTGCAGGGGGGCCCGGCGATTCCTAGTTACGCCCCTGCTCATAACAACCGTTCTTTTAGATTTTACAACACTTCCTCTTCTCATACACACGGATAACATAGAACGTAATTGCAGTTATTTGTAAACCTCTTCAGATTTCATCCCCTTTGGCCACTATATGGTCCATAGGCTTTCAAATGACCATATATTCACTGAGGCTACAATAGAATGTGTCAAGTTAAACAGCCCTGTGCACACATGTCAGCCATTAGGTCTGAACGCCACTATCGAGGGTTATATCTCTAATGCAGCCATAGATCGCTACATTATATCTCATCTCACATCAGGTCACAAGAGGACACAAAACAAAAAACTTTACATTTATAAAAGGTTGATGTCTTTTTGCAATGACCTTGCTAATCAATGGGAAAGAACATTCTGCCCACTCATTGAAAATGTCTGCAGTCGGCAGCTAACACAATGCTTTGCATTCTCTGGTTATCACAAGCTCCTGTGTGGCCCCATAGCCAGGAGTTTAGCTATGGAGCTATGGGCCCCAGTGTAAGTTTTACATTGGGCCCCACAAGCACTATATAGGTAACACTTGATACAGTGCAACAAAACCTGCCAAGGTCATCCACAGTATTAGAGGTGCAAGAAGGGGATGGGGAACAGTTTGTTAAATGATTACTACTATTCAGGGCCGGTTTAAGCAACAATGGGGCCCTAGGACAAAATAAACCTGGGCCCCCCCCCAACGTATACCACGGAACAAAAATCGGCATTAGGGGACCTTTTTTGCAGCTGGTATAGTCAGGGTGTGAAGTCCCAATCGGTCGGAGCTCCACATTCTGGCTATCCTAGCCTGCATGGGGGACAAGGGGTTAAAAAGTTTCAGGAGGGGGGACCCCACATAATTATTTTTTTTTTAAATTCCCACACTCTAAACATAAAAAAAAAAATTGGGAAAATAGGAAAAAATGCCAGGGATCTTCATACAGCCATATTGCGGCTGTATAGCGATCCCTGGCCAAAGCGCTGCGGCTGCGTATAGACCCCCTGGAAACCCCGTCAGGAAATGTATTGCTCTTTCTTTTGATACATGTAAAATTACACTACCGTTAGGTACTAAAAGTGACATTTACCGCATTTAAAAGTATACTTTTTTCCTTTGAAACTTTAAAATCGATTTTCTCAAAAACTATAAGGTCTTTTTGAAAAAAAAAATTTCCTCTTATTCCGAATGATCTCCTTAACATATCCTGCAAATTTAGGGTTTCTAGCATTTAAGGTGGATTTGCTATTAACCATTAAAGTGGGCAGGTTTTTAAATGTGTATTTTTTTTCCTTTGAAACTTTAAAATCGATTTTCTCAAAAACTATAAGGCCGATTTGAATTTTTTTTCTCTTGTAGCCACTGGGGCCCCTACAAGCTCTGGGGCCCTGGGGCAGCTGCCTCCTTTGCCTCTATGGTAGCGCCGGCCCTGCTACTATTCAAAGTATCTATAGAAGTGATTATTACAAGCACAGGACCAATAAACAGCTAATATTTTGGTTGAGGAAGGGCCCCATGGGGTCCCTCTGACCCCCGATGTGGCCGCTACCTCTGCAACCCCTATTGCTACGCCACTGCCCATGGCCTTGAATACTAATTGCAATTCTTTAGGTAGAGAACCTGTTCTTGCAGAGAAATGCAATGTTGCACTTTGGCTTCATCACTGGTTTAAAAGCAGGTAGCCAGAAATGTTCACTATGCATGGGCGTAGCAATCACCCCTGCGACCCCTGCCATTGCAGGGGGCCCAGAGGCTTTTGGGGCCCCTCCTCCTCCCTCTCCCCAACCGCAAGTGCTGCCAATTAGTAAGAAAACCTCAGTTTGCTCACAAAAACTGTGTGCAGGTGTGTGTGTAATTTTTTCGTGCTTCCAGCTGCTACTTCACAGCAGAACACTCTCTGCTGCCATTTGCCGACTCCTGATCACATGACCTGCATGGGGTTCAGGGACCAAGGGGTCCTCATGCTATCATTTTTGCAGGGGTCCCTATTACATCTAGTTATGCCTCTGTCACTATATCTCAATTTTATACTCTTTAGAGTCTTACCACGGGCCCATTGATACTGGTAATTCATAGCACTCAGAAAGGCCTAGTATATTATTGTTTTGAATGCTGCTATGCAGTTCACCAGGGAGACATATGCTCACCCTTTGTTTTCTCTTTATGTTTTAATGTCATCCCCTGTGTCTTTCATCCTCCCATCTATAATAAATAGAAAGCTATAATATAATGAACCTGCTGCATCAAGCTGCAATGTGCTTTATCACATGCAAATACAGGCAAATCAAGTGAAATTATCAGATACAATTATGGAAATGCTTCAGGTACTATTTTCAACGGAAACATTTCCCCTGCGATTTCAGCAGCTGATTCACAAATCTTTTTTACTAGGTGAAAAGTAGATTTTGTTAAAATTGCTTTGCCTTTACGGCTGCCACAAGCAGGTGAAAAGCAATTTTGGTGCTCTGCTAGCATGCTCCATTCATTTTACGGAAAGCTGCTGGGCTTAACAAAAGGTTAATAAATAGATAAATAAATAACTAAACGGACAGTGCGGGCCTCCCTCTCAGTACCCATAGCTCAGCACTAGATGCATGAGGGCTGGAATCCCCACATCAGATGGACAGAAAGCCAGGAATCCCCCACTATACTGGTGGCAAGGCAGCTTGCATGCTCTTCAGATTATGTGCTATAAGCTAAATCTATACGTCTGTTAAGAATTGATAAAGCATATCAATGTTATGTAAGACATCTCTTTATTGAATGTTGCTTAAACTTCATTTATTGTAGTTGTTTGTACTTATATCTATATTTTAGTTATTGATTTATACTAAGGGCTCTTTCACATTAGGGCAGATTTTCTGCGTTTCAACGCAAAGGGTAAAGTTTGCGTTACCCAAGGTGAAATGAAAGTCCATAGACTTTCATTTTAGCTTTCACATATAACGCAGCCTTTTTGTGCGTTGTCTTACACTGCACCCAGGCGCAGTTTTTCGGTCGACGCTAGGTTTATGCGTTACAATGTTAGTCAATGTAAAACGCACACTATGCGCGTTTTTAATCCGTTAACGCAGGCAATCAGTCCCAGAATGCAACAGAGGAACAATGTAGAAAGTTGAAAACTAAAAGAAAAAAAAATTACCTGCGTTTTTCTATGTGCTGTAACGCATTGAAAACGGATTAAAAACGCACACTCACTGCAGTGCAACGCATATCAAAACGCATTAAAACGCATACAACAAAACGTATGCTTTGAGCGTTCTCCAACGCAAGCTCTGATGTGAAAGAGCCCTTATAGTTTGTCTTGCATCTGTTGCCAGAATTTATGTTTCTTTTTCAGCCTGTGGCCAGCTTTGATTTTCTAAATACCTCTATTATCATATATTATTATTATTATTAGTAGTAGTAGTAGTAGTATTTTGGCTAAACTCTAATTCTTTAAAACCATAACAATACAGCGATCAATGCACATAAAGTGCCAGAATTCTCATGTATCAGTTTGTTTCCATTTGTTTTTGCCTTTTTTTTCCTTCACCCCTCCTCCTATTTTTTTTTTTTTGCGACAGTTTCATTTAATATATTATAGTTATGAATGTACAAGACTTGATTTTGTCTAGTTATTGCCTTATAGCATTTCAAATGCCAGCTGAGAAAATGACCTGCAAACCTAATGGAAAAAAATAATTACCTATGAAAAGTCCATGTCCTCCTTGAGACGACCACAGCTGCTCAGGACCCTCGTGATATTTGTGCTCCCTGCTGTGCATGAGGGTGGTTGTGCTGCATGAGCTCCAGCTTGAACTCACACAGGGGAGCATGGCCACGATAACATATCTGACAAGCTCTTGTTGGATATTTTCCAGGGGTCCATGCGTGAAACTGGTTGTCTCCAGGAGGACACAGGAAGCCTCTGGAGGATCCAAAAGGTTTCCCATTTAAGAGGTTAGTATCTAATTTGTTTCCATTAGACTGTCTCAGGTACAATGTAACCACTCTCGGTCTATGTCCTGACTGTGTGTCACGAAATGCCGCTGTGGCAATGAAGACCTGATGCTGGAAGCGGAGTGGTGAGTCAACTCTTCTTATTGTCTGCATGAAACTCTGCAGGAAGGGAGGAGAGGAATCTGGCCACCCAGTGACGGGCCATAGTTTGACCAGTGCTGTACTAGAGCCTTTTTCTCTTTTTTTACTCTGTGATCACTGTAGTTGGCTCACAGTGATCACAGGGCGAGGCGCCGGCATGAGGTGCATGGAACTCAGCTTTCATCAGACAGTTGAGTTTAGCAGTGACAGATGTCACGGCAGGAGTGCACGTTTGTTGAAATCTATGTCCAGGCAAAGATGTGTGGTGGCTTACAGGTTAAAGATTAAGATGTACAATGTTGCTCTGGAAAGATTTTTTTTATCCATGAAAGGTTAGACCCCCTTGTCCAAAATTCATCACTATCAGAGCACAAGTAGGTGAAACTGACAGGTAATTGGCTCTACAACACCCTTGAAGCACCCTCTAATTAGTACTGGCATGGAGGAAAAGGTTAGCTTGTCTATATATGTGCATTGTTTAATTGTCTAAGATCAGTTAAAGCAAATCTAAACTACAAAAAAAAAATACTCACTAGTATAGAGGAAAGTCCATGGATGCTCCAAAGGCTTCTCTGATCCTCATCAACCCCGCTGCTGCTTGCTGGTACCGTCTTCTTCTTCTTTGTGGCCATACTCACCTCCATGTAGGGCTCATGCCTGTGCATTAGCATGGAGACTGTCACGACCACTTCTGCAGCGTGTACTGCTGGCTGCAGTGGTATTGCAACTTAAGCAATTCTGATGTCATTACATGCATTTGCTTGCATTGTTTGGTTTGCACTCAAACTAGTTGCTGATTCCATCTGCAGTGGCTCTGCAGTTCTGGCCAGCTCAGGATTGAATAATTACCATTCACCTGTGTGGGAATCTGCATGTCTGCTCCCATTGGATGACCTCAGTATAAAGATCTGCTTCCTGCAGGGCTCCTCGGGCTATCATAGTCTCAGCAGCACCAGCCTGCCTTGCTGTCACTTTGGCCCCAGATCGTGTTTCTAGTTCTAATCTGTTAATCTGTTCTAGTTCTAGTCTGTTAATTCATGTGGACTGCACTGATCTCCTGCGTAGGAGTCAGTAAGTCTTAGTCCTGCTCCTGTTCATCAGTATTTGTTACTTTGCTGGTCTTGCATCATATATTGGTTTATCACCGATATATACGCATACTAGCGTGTTTGTTATTTTCCTTGTATTCTTGTTACGTTAATACATCAGTGTTGCTGATATATACGTACTCGAACTGTTTACATCCTGTGTTCTGTCAGTCAGCTTCCAGCACGTTTTGGTAGGTTGCGCGTATCGTGATCACCCGTGCTTAGCTAGTTCAGTCCTGTTCCTGTTACCTTGCATGGATTGCGCTCACTTCTGCGTAGAAGTAGCAAATCCTTCTGAGTCCTGTTTCTTGTATTGTTCCAGTACCTAGCTAGCGTTCCTTGCTTATGTTATATATCGGTTCATCGCCGATATATACATATGTTAGTAAGTCACTTGTAGCTTCATTGATAGCTGTAATCATAATACGCTAGGAATATCGTATCCCTTGTATTTTAGTATTGTTTGTGGTTGCTCGGATCTACGCCTGCTCTGTGCGCCACATCTCCTACGGGAGTCAATCCTCTCCTCCACTAAACTGGGGATATCCTGGTTCCTTGTGCTAGTGTGTGTACCTCCTTCACGTCAGAATATGCACCACGTGCTGACAGTGGAGGATATACCACCAAGCCTAACAGAGACACTCGTGCACAGATATAAAAGTCATGCACAAGCGGCTCCATGTTGGTACATGGAGTGGGAGCACGGCCACAAGCAATATTCAGCCTCTTCTGGGGAAACAGAAAGGCCAGAAATGGCCCTAATGCAGAGGAGGTCATTACAGAAGTCTTGTAATGTTACCTTGCTTACCATGTGTAAATGTCAGTACTGAGCAAAACGTGTTGTTATATTAAACTGTATGAAAACTCAGCTTCAAGGATAAGCTACAGTTTAAAGGACAACTAAAATCTTAAAGCATTGTCCAGTGCAGCATCTTCTGTCTCACACGTCTATACAAACAGCAGCAGTTCTGCTTGTGACACTGCATAATGGTGTTGGCTAGTATGAGGTTATTGCCATGTTTACAAGCACAAGCTAGATAAAAGCAGATGGGATCTGAATACAGAGTGAGCTTCATTTCCTCTGACCCAGAAGGTGGGAGAAGTGGGATTTGCAGCTCCAAACCCCACCCATAACCAGAAGTCAATCACTATAAGTAGGGCTTCCCCAGTGCTTAGTTCAGCATCCTCTTACATGGCCCCGTTCATATGACTGAATCATTTTAGTGCATAAATTATATTTTAGAATTAGATGGAATTTTCTATGGCCATACATTGTATTTTTGCATAATTGTGATTTTATTTCATGTATTTATTTTTTGCAAAACATTAAGTTATTCAAGGCGTTTATCAATAATTTCAGTGCAAGTACCGTAAGTTTTTGTGACAAACCAAGGTATTTTTTTGAAAACGAAATGTATAGATTACCCTCTATTTTATTACTAATCAGAGCCTGCCTGGGAGGAAGGCAGTAAGGCAGCTGCCTCAGGCGCACCAGCAGCAGGGGCAGGCATAGCAATGGATGTCTTGTAGACTTCATTGTTCGTTTATTAATTTGGATTTACACCCAGGAATGGCATCATTTAGCACTACTGGAGAAAGTAATCGTTGTGCTGCTATGGTCAATAAGCACTGGGTAATATGTTGTTGATTTACAAACGATAATAATGATTAATAATTATATAATAATGTTGTCCCTATACTAGTAGTTTTCTCACCTTCCTTTAACACATTGGCAGTTCCTGGAACATGTTAGCGATCACTACCTTTCCTTGTAATGCTTTAGTGGTCACTTTATGTCCCTGTAGCTATAGCATGTCATCAATCATTGCATAACTCTGTAACACATGAGTGAACGGTGAGTCTCCATGTAACATGTCACCAATCATGACATTACCCTATAACATGTCAGTGGGCACTGTGTCATCTTCAGCATTCATTGTTTTTTTCCCCCAACACTGTGTTAAAGTGGTCTGAAAGTCATCATTTCTACATGGCTCTAATAGATTCCTCACAAGCTACTATCCCAGATTTTTTTTTTAGCAGAAATGGTTAAACAAAGCACTTGGTCCTGCTATTCAGCTTCAAATCCGCATCCAAACTGGAGATAACAGTATCTTTGTTTGCATTCCAATGTTGATACATGTGTGTAAACAAAGTGTAACAATGAAAAGGAGCTCTCTTTGAAGCTCTTTGTGCTTCAAGCACACAAATATCTCAGAACAGCTAATTAGTAGATGTTACTATATCATAAAAAGCAGTTTTATTAAAATGCAATGGCAGATTTCAGGGCAAGATAAACTACACTTGTAATTTGTAAACAGACAATATTACCTATGCACAAAAGCAAATATGATAACTGCATGAGTAATAAAAAGTAGGAATATTTTTTTATTGAATGTTATGTCGGAGTTTCAGACCACTTTAAGTAACATTGATCTTGACTTCATTTATTTGTGCACTGATACAGTGGTTCAGTTATGCAATGGTATTTTCAGTGCCACTTTTATTCCCCATTATGGGGCTACCAGCAACCAATTTATGAAACAACCCCGATAACATTAACATTAACATCCCCCTGCTTGATGATCCTTCTAACACAACCTTAACCTCCTCCTTGTTCTTGGCACCTAGTATTGACCTCCCTCAATGCTCAGCTAACCCATTCTAGATGCCTATTGCCTAACCTTTATTTTCACTGCAGTTTTGTTTAAGAGCAACAGGGAACAGAGATGCCAATTGTGACCATACATGCCAGTGTGGAGAGTTGTGCATAGTAAGTTGGTTTTGTCTGGCAGTTCACCTGGTCCCAGGTAGTGCAACCATGGGCATAGCAAGAAAGAGCCAGAGGTTAGCAGCAATAATGATGCCTCTTATAAAATAGCAGGAAACTGTAAAATCTCTGAGCTGTAGAGCCAGGCGTTATCATTACTCATTGGGTAGAGAAAGAAAGAGTTAACCATGTATACAGTATATGTTGGGCTTGGTTGGCTCAGGAGGAGATGCAGCATACCTCTTGTTTTTCTGTGACTGTTTTGCTTGTTTACAGACAATTTTACCAGTGAGTCATACAGGCTGATTATTATGCAGCCAAATATTAGTGCTTGTGTTATCGATGTGCTTCAGCATTTATTTAAAATGGTAGCGATATTCAGGTCTAATGTGAAAATACTGGTATAAATCTGCAGATGATAATAAAAAACCATGGTTGTACTGAGTGAGTAGAAAAATAAGTACTGTAGGAAAATCTCCAGTGGCTGGCAGTGATAGGATCACTAGGAAATTGTCTATTTCTCTTCTGCTCACAGAGCACACACTGAGACCTGCAGCATCAGTATGCACACATTTGCAGAGCAAAGTCAAGGCAGAGGAGAAACGCAAGAGGGAAAAGCATAGCAAACTAGAGAGGATCCTTATACTTCTGATGTCTGTTCCTGCAGTGACTACAAAGTACCTGTCACCAAGGCAGTTTTTTCGTATACCTCTCTACATTCTGCACACCTCTAGCCCACGTCAATGCCTCTTGACTCCCTATATATCCTTATGACTTATCTGTCTAACCTTATAGAGATGCTTGCCCTCTACATTATTTATAATAGCAGCACCCTACAAGTATGACTTTGTCAATTAGGAACCTTTTCTCATTGCAGACCTTTCCGATTTTACGAACAATAGGGTGAATTTTTACAGAAATATCCCCCCTTCTGGAATGATGTAGTTTTTAAAACGTGAAAAGTAATTGCATAGCTACCAGCTTCATGCCTATGCCTGGATCACAAGGCAAATTAAGTTGAGGAAAAGGAATTTTGTTTTTAAAGTGTTATGACTTTTAAAACACATGTAGATGCAAGCTGTACCATTACAGCACCATTAAAGCTAATGTCGCAGCTGGAGGAGGGTTTCATGTGGGCTTCTTACAGTCACATCCTCTGCATCAGCTATGCAACAGAATCTTATAAGTGATTTGCTTAGGTAGTCTAGGTTCTTTAAATGTAATTTTTTAGCACATCCTCTGATTTGTTCTTATTCAATCATAAAATTATAAATAACAATTCTGTAAGATGATGTAATGGTCACTTGACCACCATAAACCACTTCCCTTTAGGTATTTCTCGAGGGGCACTACATCATAAATTGCATTGCGGGCTAGCAAGGTCATGCCCCCTTAACCATTGAAAATGTATAAGTGATTCCTAGACTAGTACAGCTGTATGTTCCTACATGGAGGTTCAACACTGCAGAGACAGGCAAGTGATCAGTGGCCATCACTTCAACTTACAAAAAAAATGTATTCACAACCATTGTTTCATTTTAGATTTAAATAACTGCTGTATGTACCCAGAACCATAACTATGGCAATCCCCCGCTAGTACAAACCCTACACAATTCTGGCAGTGACACATTTATACACCTCTCTCACTCTTACATGGACACTACTTGAACCTACACATCTTCTCCACACACAAGCAGGCATTCCATTCCCGGACACACAACTCAGCATAGTGCACAGTGTTCAATTCCTCAAACCATGCATCCAAGTAGGGTTGGAATGCATATGCAAATCTTGCAAACTCAGGCTTTGCTTAGAAGAGACAGAGGCTTGGTAGGCTTGAAAGTCTTTTACAGCCAAAACCTTAGGGTGGCAGCTATGTAGTGGAGTAGACCAGCTTTTCTAAGTCATAGTTCAGGCTCATGCTAACCTGCAATTCAATTATTCAAATTCTTGTAGCCATTGGGTTAAGCAGTGGACAAAATACCTGTTTCATGGGCCAAACATGCTTGGCAAACTCCAATGCAGCTCTCTTCCTATACCCTCTGGATGAAGCCATCGGGGCTATTGTTGCCATGTGACACCCTAAGTAGGGAACACAATAGATGCCAGACTACTTTTTATACAATGAATACATTACAAATAGAAAATGCCAATCCCCCCAGTCAATGTGAACCAATGTATACTTGCTCATATACCGCCCCCCAAAAAATGGTCCAGCCTTTCTTAAGGAAATATCTGAACTCTTATCCTGCGTAACAGTGGAACACCCTAGATAGTTCATCATGGGAGACTTCAATGCATGGGTGGATGATCACGACTCCCAGCTAGGAAGTGAACTACTTCTCATAATGAATGAACTGGGTTTCTCTCAGGCTATCAACCTCCCCACCCATACGAAAGGGCACACCCTGGATCTTATATTTCATTCCGGACTTTTAATATCACACATGGATATAAACCCAGTGGTATGGTCAGACCACCACACCATCCACTTCTCTCTGACAGCACCAGCGATAAAACACAGAGGGAAAGAACTCATAAAATACCGTTCACTGAAAGATGTCTCACCCCAGCACGTTCAGAATATCCTCAACTTCGACGCATTAACCAATCATTGCGCAGACCCAGACTCCATGGTCCTGATATACAACCATGCAGTGTCATCTGCCTATGACGCCCTCGCTCCATTTCGCATCAAACGATCTACACCACTTCACCATGCACGGTGGTTTGACAGCTCACTAAAGGACCTAAAGAAAGAAGTGCGCAGACTAGAAAGGAAGTGGCGAAAATCTCAGAATTCAAAAGTTAAACACACCCTTGTCTCTCACCGGGAAAGCTACCAAAATGCGATTACCAAGAAAAAATCCTCCTACCTATCACAGGAGATCGCAAAGGCCGCCAACAGACCAGCCCAACTATTCCGCACAGTTGATAGACTATGTAATCCATCCTGTCTAAAACCCACTATAACTCCCTCAAAGGAGCTATGTGAGAAATTTGCCTGCTACTTTGCTGACAAAGTATCTTCTATTCGGTCTCTCATTCAGTCCACAGCACCCAAGACTCATGCAACTAATGGAAATAGCTGCAAAAACAACCTAACACCCTGGACTGATTTCAAAAGTATTAGTGAGGAAGAGATCTCAGACATCCTCTGTCGTCTCCGCCAGACAACCTGCGACCTGGACCCTGGACCAACTAAACATATGCTGAAATGCCCTGACCTGCTTGGTCCAGCATTTCACAAAATAGTAAATTGCTCTCTGCAAGCAGGGAGGTTTCCTACCTCTCTAAAAGAAGGAATCATCAAGCCCCTTCTTAAAAAACCTTCCATGGATCCAGATGCTATGAGCAGCTACAGACCTGTCTCCAACCTCCCCTTCTTAGGTAAAGTTATTGAAAAGGCTGTCTATCTGCAACTTGAAACCAGGCTGTCAGAAAACAACATCCTGGACCCTCTACAATCTGGCTTTAAGAAACACCACAGCTGTGAAACAGCCCTCATCCAAGTCTGCAACGATCTGCTCATGGCAAGGGACAGAGGGGAATGCTCCATCCTAATCCTGTTGGATCTCTCAGCTGCTTTTGATACAGTTGACCATGAAATCCTGCTTAACAGACTGCAGGAGTACTGTGGCATCAGTGGATCAGTCCTCCAGTGGTTCAGATCATTCCTGACTGACAGAACACAGAGAGTATCCCTAGGACCTATAATGTCCAAACCTGCACCTCTACAATTCGGAGTGCCACAAGGATCAATCCTATCCCCTCTGCTGTTTGCAATCTACATGTTGCCACTCGGTACACTTATCCAACGACATGGCCTGACGTACCACTGCTACGCCGATGACACACAGCTATACCTGTCCTTCAAACCTGGTGGAACAGACCCTACCCCAAAAATAAACTCTTGCTTAGCTGAGCTTCAGGCATGGATGAATGATAACTGGTTGAAACTGAATGCTGACAAAACTGAGGTCCTGTTTGTCCAAAGCCAGTGCTCGCCATCAAAACAGCTCTATCCTAAAGCAACACCAATCAGGATTGGGAATTCAGACATAAACAGCTCCAACCTTGTGCGCAGCCTTGGCGTACTAATCGATGGGGAATTGAGTTTCAGAAACCAAATTTCATCTGTAGTTAAATCTTCCTTCTTTCATCTGAAGAACATTGCAAAGATTAAACATCTGATTCCCCCAGAGGATCTTCAAACCCTAGTCCACGCCTTCATCACATCACGGCTGGACTACTGCAATGCCCTTTATGCTGGCCTCCCCAAAAAAGACCTGCGTCGCCTGCAATTAGTGCAGAATGCTGCTGCCAGATTGCTAACAAACCAGCCTCGCCACTGTCATATTACACCGATCCTTCGCTCACTGCACTGGCTACCAGTAGAATGGAGAATACTCTTCAAGATTGGACTGCTGACATTCAAATCCCTGCACAATCTGGGCCCTGGATACATGAAGGACCTGCTGAAGCTGCACCACACCTCTCACAACCTCAGATCAGCTAGTTCTATAAACTTGGTCACTCCCAGAGTGCACCTCAAAAAATCTGGAGACAGAGCCTTCTGTCATGCTGCCCCTACTCTTTGGAACTCCCTACCACACCCAGTAAAGACAGCACCATCCCTGGAGCTATTCAAATCCAGACTGAAAAGCCACCTGTTTAGCCTGGCATTTCCAGATTTATAAAATTCTTCCTCTGTACCACGATGGTCGGAGCCATGCTTATGCGCTTTGAGTCCCACGGGAGAAAAGCGCTTTACAAATGTTATTTGTTGTTGTTGTTGTTGTTGTTGTTGTAGTTCTCAGGAAATAGGTGGTGAGCAATGCCGAGACCAATATCTGTTTGTAGGAAACTTCTGAAACACCAATATTCTGAAGTACAGTATGTATGAATAGGTGAACAGCTGCAGGCAAGCACACTTCACAATGTGTTTACTGTAATCAGTGTGATTGTTTAGAAAATTTGACTTGTTCAGTTTGGGGTTTAACCCTTTCGGGACCTTTCAGGACCAGGCATTTTTGCTGAAAGGGGGGGGGGGTGCGTTTAGTGGTTTAGGGCTGCCGGATCCCTGCAGGGTCTTGCTGGGCAGTGTCCTCCCATGGCGGCCAGGTGTCTCCCCCTTCATGCAGACCCCTTCACTCACCTTCCAGGCTCTAGCGACGAGCTGCAGCGGACCCCTCTGCTCCGGCTTGGCATCTCTGCTCCTACTGCTGCTCAGTTCCGGGTTGCGGCTTGATGACGTCATCAAGCCGCGAACCGGCGCTGATGTCAAAGGGAGCAGAGATGCCGGCAAGAGCGGTGGGGAGAGCCGATCATTGCAGGAACGGCAGGGAGGTGAGTGGATCCTCTGCTTCCCTCCCTACCACCGCAGCTGTCAAATTGATCACTACGATCCGCTGGCGATCGTAGTAATCGCGTGATCAGCAGCCATACGCGATGGCTGCTGATCACTAAGGGGAGATGTCAGATGTCATATGACAGGTTAATCTCCCCTCTCCGGTGCGCATGATGGTGTCGGGACGGTTCTTTAGCGTGGACGATGAATCAACGTCCAGTCAGGACGTAGATTCAACCTACGTCTGTCCCAAAAGGTTAAGTGGGCTCAGGGCCCCTTCCTCAGCACACTTCATCCTGTTGTATCTCCCCACTGGTGTCTCTTCTCTGTTTCCCCAAGACATAAACATACATGACAAAGCATGCCAGCAGGTCACAAGGACATAAACATCCCTGTGGGCAGTCATGGAGGAGTGAGGAATCAGATGCCCCGAGGAAGGATAAAGGAAGAGTTCCAGACTGTTGAAATATGATGTTGTGCTGTACACTCTGCATTAACACCTGGTGCTAGCTGCCAATGTGACACCTAAAGAGGATAGACAATTTAGACATGGGCTCTAAGCAATTGCTCAGTGACAGTGTGCCCCTGTGGGGGTGCTGGCCCTGATTTGGCTTTAAAACGACTTCTAATTCTAAAAGCATTTCCGCTTATTCAGAAATGTGCCACACTGAGTAGCACTTCTAAGATAACTTAAAATAGACTAGTGAGAGGAGCGTCCCACATGCAGAGTATTGCATTTTGTCAGTCAAGAGCTTGGTGCAAGATAATCTAACATCCACAACTTCTCAGTCTCCAGCTCCAGCTATAGATGAGAAACTAGCATTCCTTCAAACTCAAGTGTCTAACAACTAGAGTTTCTGCCATCAGCAACCTTTTGTATTCAGTTGCAGTTCATCCCTGGTGACAGGTATCATCAGGGCTGGAAGCTATTGGCTGCTGTGAGACTGTCCATGGTTTGTTGCAGTGAGGTTGCTTTCTATGCTGTTTACAGCCTCTTCTGTTCATGGGCAGCAGCTCATGGGAGCTTATCATTCCCTCCATCAAGCTGAAGCCTTTGTATTCCCTGTTTAGACTCTACATGTATAGATTCTGTTATATTACCTTGCAAGGCAGATTAAAGTATTGCTTTTTGCCTGCAGGAATCTATGTGAGATACAGTCTCACTTGTCACAAAAATTATCCGATAGAACTCTGTAGGGAACACATAGGGCAAAACACCTGACATTTGTATTTCCCATTTATATTTACGCAGAACGTATATTGTATGTACATTGAACGTTTATGGAAAAAGTCTGCTTTTTCCATACTCCCATGCAGCTGGCTATTATTTATGGCCAATTAGCATCCTGTATCTGTACTCTTAGGATGTCTATGCAGCAGCACATTTGAAGCTGTAAAGCTGTTTGTTCCTTCAGGGAAATCTCAATGATGATTCTGTATGTGTTCTTGTCAGATCCGAATGTAATAGGACTTTATCCAAAGATCTAACAGAGATCACTGTGCCTGTGTAACAAGTGGAAGAGTGCAGCCTCTCCTCTTCCCTCTGAGTAACTAGGGAAATTGTGTTCTTGATTTTATAACATGTATGTTATATATAAACATGCTGATGGGGACAATTTTAGTATTGTTCATCAGATTCTATGTACTGTATTTTACTATTTCTAAGATGTTTGTGATGAATTGATAAAAAAAGAATCTATAAATGTTGTGTTTTACACAAAAATAAAGGTAAAACAGCATTGTAATTTTGTGTTTTACATGAAAATTTGTCCCCAAAGATACTCGCAATTACCAACATTTTCATAAATATGAAAATGTCATGATGAAAACAATCATACTTATGAAAAATGTGTGTATGGTTGTAAATACACAAAATACTCCAAATTTATCCAACTGAGTCCAACTGAGACAGCTATTTTTAAAGAAAAGGAAGGGGAACAGGTGGATTTGATGTGACTTTCTAAGTTTGAGCATCAAATGCCTTATTTTCTACATGACAGTGCTTGGTTTAGGAATGGAAACGGCCATCAAGGAAATCATAGTTTGTACAGAAACTCACATACAGGTGTCACATAAAGTATTATTAGCACCATGCAAAATCATGGCTAAAGATGATGAAACCTTGCCTAGAAAAAGAAGGGGTGGGTGTTAGATGCTGAGGACAAAATGGATGAGAGAAATTGTATTGGTTAGGGTTAGCTGTAGATTAACCTCCTTAGCGGTAACCCCGTGTGTGACACGGGGTAAGCCGCCGGAGGGTGCCGCTCAGGCCCTGCTGGGCCGATTTACATAATTTTTTTTTTGCACTTTGCTAGCTGCAGCAGCACACCGATCGCCGCCGCCCTGCGCCCGATCGCTGCTATCCGTTGCGGCACGCGCCCCCCCCCCCCAGACCCCGTGTGCTGCCTGGCCAATCAGTGCCAGGCAGTGCCGAGGGGTGGACCGGGACTCCCAATGACGTCCCGACGTCGCTGACGTCGGTGATGTCATCCCGCCCCGTCGCCATGGCGACGGGGGAAGCCCTCCAGGAAATCCGAGCTCAAAGCTCTGGTGCTTTGAGTCCGCCAGGAGAAAAGTGTGATATAAATGTTATTTGTCTTATCTACTTTTTCTCTTGTATTGAGCATAAATGGTAAATGCTAGGCCAGCTTCAGTTAATACTGTTGTGGTACAGTGATTAGGGTGCTTGCCCACCACACAGTGAGACCCGGGTTCAAATCCCAGCCAATGTGAGTTGGCTTTTATGCTACAAATCCTTAAAGGGAACCTAAACGGAGAAGTATATGGATTTTTTCTTTTAAAATAATACCAGTTGCCTGAATCGGCTGCTGATCCTGTGTCTCTAATACTTTTAGCCACAGCCCCTGAACAAGCATGCAGATCAGGTGCTCTGACTGAAGTCAGACTGGATTAGCTGCATGCTTGTTTCAGGGTGTGATTCAGCCACTATTGCAGTCACAAAGATCAGCTGGACTGCCAGGCAACTGGTATTGTTTACAGGAAACATCCATATCACTCTCAGTTAAAGTTCCCTTTAAGCAACCTAATGTTTCTATTGCATTGAGCATAAATGGTAAATGCTAGGCCAGCTTCAGTTAGTACTGTTGTGGTACAGCGGTTAGGGTGACTTGCCCACCACACAGTGAAACCCGGGTTCGATTCCCAGCCATGGTATGTAAACTGGTTTTTGAAATAGTATAATTTCCTGGCAGATGAGACCGGAGGGAGGAGGGAATGGGTAGAAGGGTGGAAGGTGGAGGGACCCACAAGAGGCTTATTAAAATCTCCCTAGCAGAGTGTGTAGCAGCTGTCCCTTAACTAATTAGTGTAGGCAGACAACTGAGTCAAATGGTATAAGGACCTTGCTTGGAGGAGGGGGGGCGGGCCTCCAGCAGTGAGAGCAGTGTGTTTGGCAATAATGTGTCTGCTGACAGTGATATGGAGAGTCAAAGTTTTGCTCAATAGAGCATTATGGGGCAAATTGAACTTCCGCAGAAGTTCGCCTGGTGCAGGCGAATGCGAACCCCCAAAGTTCACAGGCGAACCGTTCGCGACATCTCTAATCTTGTTCTTGTGATCTTTTTTTTTTGTGTGTGTGGCCCACTTGCATTATATACAGCCCTGCCAGTCAGTCGCAGCTGGCCTTTGGCCCCTTGGTGGTATAATTACTACTGTGCCAGGTGCACATTATAATACCCATCATTGCATATACCTACCTGTTGTTCACTTCAGTGCACCCACCTGCCTACGTGAGCGCACACAGTGTGATATTTAATACCCACGTAGGGACAACTGCCTTATGAAGGCAAATGCAGAAAAGGCACAAACTACAATGGAAAAAGCAGCACACAAAAGTAAAGGCACCCTCCTTCTCCTCTTCCTCCTTCAGGTGTAGCATCTTCAGCCGCTTCCTCCCTTGCACCTTCACAGCCACCCTCCTCCACTCCGCCTCTGACCTTGAGCGGTTCCTGCTCCTCTGCCCAAAGCAGTCAGGTGTCTGTGAAGGGAATCTTTGAGCGGAAGAAGCCAATTTCTGCCAGTCACCCCCTTGCCCGGCGTCTGACAGCTGGCTTGGCAGAACTGTTAGCTCGCCAGCTGCTACCATACCAGCTGGTGGACTCTGAGGTCTTCCGTAAATTTGTGGCCATTGGGACACTGCAGTGGAAGATACCAGGCCACAATTATTTCTATAAAAAGGCGATACCCAAACTGTACCGTGAAGTTGAGAGGCAAGTGGTGTCATCTCTGGCACACAGCGCTGGGTCAAGGGTCCATCTGACCACGGATGCCTGGTCTGCCAAGCATGGTCAGGGCAGGTACATTACTTACAGAGCCCATTGGGTCAACCTGGTGACCGCTGGCAAGCAGGGAGTATGTGGCTGTGCAGCGGACCTAGTGACACCTCCACGGCTTGCAGGCAGGCCTGCTGCTACCTCCTCTCCTCCTGCTACGTCCTCTTCGCTGTTGTCCTCCTCCTCCTCCATGACTGAGTGGCAGTTCAACTCTACTGGTGCTGTGATCTCCTCTCCAGCTACACAGCCTCAGGTCCCCAGGGCCTATGCTGCATGCCAGGTACAACGGTGTTAATCTATCTTAGACATGTCTTGCCTCAAAGCGGAGAGTTACACTGGACCAGCTCTCCTGGCTGTTCTTAACAAACTGGTGGATCAGTGGCTGACCCCGCACCAGCTGGAGATCGGCAACGTGGTGTGTGACAACGGCAGCAATCTCATTTCCACTTTGAATTTGGGAAAGCTTACACATGTACCCTCCATGACACATGTGCTGAATCTAGTCATTCACAGATTTGTGTCAAAGTACCCAGGCTTAGAGGATGTCCTGAAGCAGGCCGGGAAGTTGTGTGGGCATTTCAGGCGGTCTTACACGGCCATGGTACACTTTGCCGATATTCAGTGGAGAAACCGTTTGAGGAGGTGACCAACCTGGTGAATCGGCGAAGGCCCCATCAGCGACTTGATCCCATACGCTTACTTCCTGGAGCGTGCCGTGCGTAGAGTGGTGGATCAAGCTGTGGAGGAGCGTGAACATGAACAGTTACAGGAGGAAGCATTGTGGGATTAATTCTCATCAGAACCAGATGTTTCCTCAACACCTGCGGCAGCACAGAGGGGGGAGGAGGCGGAAGAGTCGTGTGGGGAAGAGAAGTCAGACTCGGATGATGAGGAAGGTGTTTCTTTGGAGGAGGAGGCGGCAGCAGAAGAACAACCTCAGCAGGCGTCGCAGGGGGCTTGTGCTGCTCAACGTTCCCGTGGTATTGTTCGTGGCTGGGGGGAGGAGGAGGGCTTACCTGACGTCACTGAGGAAGAGCAAGAGGAGATGGATAGCTTGTCTGAATCCAACTTTGTGCAGATGGCGTCTTTCATGCTGTCCAGCCTGTTGAGGGACCCCTGTATAAAAAACTCAAGGGGAATGAGCTGTACTGGGTGGCCACGCTACTAGACCCTCGGTATAGGCACAAAGTGGTGGAGATGTTACCAACTCACCTGAAGGAAGAAAGGATGCAGCACATGCATAACACGCTGGCAACTATGCTTTACAATGCGTTTAAGGGTGATGTCACAGCACAACGCAATAAAGGTACCACTGCCAGTAATCCTTCTCCCATGTCCACGCAGGCAAGGACGCTCCAGCAATCTCATGGTGATGTCGGACATGCGGCAATTCTTTAGTCCAACACCTCACCTTAGCCCTTCTGGATCCACCCTCCACCAACGCCTGGACCTGCAGGTAGCCGAGTACCTGGCCTTAAGTGTGGATGTAGACACTGTGAGCAGCGATGAACTCTTGGACTACTGGGTGCGCTGGCTTGACCTGTGGCCAGAGCTGTCCCAATTTGCCATCCGACTTCTGTCTTGCCCTGCCTCAAGTGTCCTGTCAGAAAGGACCTTCAGCACAGCTGGAGGCATTGTCACTGAGAAGAGAAGTCGCCTAAGTCACAAAAGTGTTCAGTGCCTCACCTTTATCAAAATGAATGAGGCATGGATCCCGGGAGGGCTACTGCCCGTCCGAAGACTAAGTCAGTCCCCACAGACAGCATCTCTGCCTGCACGCCGTGTGACTGGCTGCCTGCCCCAAGACTAAGTCGCTCCCCACACAGCACCTCTGCCCACAGGCCGCTTGACTGCCTTCTCCACCACCACCAACAGGGTCCAGAACTCCAGGTGGATTCCTGAATTTTTAAGGCCTCTGCTAGCAGCGGCCGCAATACTGCTTTTTCTGGTACGTGTACATGCCTGCCTAATTTTCCTGGTTGCACTGCAGCTGCAACAACAATACACAAGGCATGTACATGTGCCAATTTTCCTTCGTGATCATTACCTTGCCGTAGTGAAGGGGCTTGCGTATCACAATGAAGCAATGACCGCCGGCTATATGAGTGTCTCGGGGTTGGGGGGCACACCCAAGATAATAAGGTTGTTGCTTCATTGTGGACAGACCAAATTTGATCAGCTTGACAGTCACTGTTGTTCTATTATTGAGCTACCACAGCCCGGCGACCATATGGGCTGGAAAGCCGCCACGGCCTGCACTCTGGCCATGGTGCGCACCAGTCCAGCATGGCCGTCACTACACAAACAGCTGTTTGCGGTGCGTTACACAGTGAGTTTGGTGCGTCAGTGTGAAGCCGTACTCTAATTACACTCCCTGATTGATGTATACACATACAAGATGTTTTAAAGCACTTTAGGCCTGCAATTTAGTATTCAATGTGATTTCTGCCCTTAAAACGCTGCTTTGCGTCAAATCCAGATTTTTCCCTGGGACTTTTGGCATGTATCCCACTCATCCATACAAAAACTCAGATGTTAGACCCCTTGAAACATCTTTTCCATCACTTTTGTGGCCATCATAATTGTTTCTAGTTTTCAAAGTTCGCCTCCCAATTGACATCTATTGCGGTTCGCAAAATTTCGCGTGAACTGAACTTTTGCAGAAGTTCACGTTCGCGGTTCGCTAACCGATAATCGGAGGTTCGGTCTATCTCTATCAATGTCCCCATTTCCTTGAAAACTGCTTCAAGTTTTACTGTGGTGTTCATATCTCTTTTCTCGTTTCTCAAATAAAAACCAGGGACAAACAAAGCAACAAGCTCTTAAGGAAAAACAAAAGCATATTGCCATTGTAGACTTTTTTATACTTCCATTATGTCAAACAAAAATAAAATCAGGCAGGTCATCAATATTTCACGTGTGAGAGACATGTTTGCATGCATTTACAGTTATCTAAGATGGCCAACATTGGTGAGAATGGTGCTTTTATAAAAAAAACTTGCATTGCCCATAGGACCCAGATAACATGAGTTACGGCTGTGAAATAAATTAGGCTGTGAAAGTAAACAGAGTGAACTGGTTGCAGTAGGGAAAAAACTCATTTTTTGTCCTTGAGACAAAAAAAGAAAAAGGACATGGATAAATGGACAAACTCATTTGTCCATGTCCTTTTTCTCTGCTAAGGGCAGTACAATGCTTAGTGCCCTCACCTTGCAGTGCTAGAGTCCTGGGTTTGACTCTCTTCAAGAACACCATCTGTGTTGCAGCTTTGGCGTTCTATCCATGTTTGTATGTTTTTGTTTTTTTTTAGGTATCCCACTTAGCTCTTAAACACTTTTAATTCCATCCAAACTTGGCCCTAGAGAGAGACATAGGACGGATAAAGGAGATATACTCACCAAACTGCATTATAATTTACATGCACACACGGCTTATCTTATTCTCTTATGCACAATAAGTGTATGTTGCATGTGTAATGTGCGCTGTCTGTGCATGCAAAGTTTAGCGTGAACCCAAGGCCCCCCGAAAAAAAAAAAGAAGTTAGATATTTACTTAGGTAGAGGGAAGCCTTTGGATAATCCAGAGACTTTCCATGTCCTCCTTGACCCCACCGTTGCCACACATGGACCCTTTGAACATATCTGACAAGACCCTGCGTGAGCATGATGGCCCTGTGCAAGCCGAAGCGGCTTGTCCACATGTGGCTCCATGGTACTGCCCAGGCGTTGCAGTACCCATGCAGGTGCAGTACTGCTGGGCTTATTTGCAAAGAGGGGCGTGGCTGTAAACTGCCATGGGGTCAGCTAAGTCAATAGGTTTAAACGATCAACACCGCACAAAATTGCACACCTGCTGAGAAAAAAAGAACCTGTGAAGGATCCAAAAAAGGGATTGTTTCTTCAATGAGGATCAGTTGGCAGCTATAAGAGACCAGTACTCCTGGCATTCTTATGCTAAAATGGAGCATATGCTGCTTGTATTGAAGAACATACCATTTTGTACATCACCAAATGAGCTTTCTATGAGCTGTAGTTACCCATGTTATTGTTAAAAAGTAACTGTAAAGTGCCAGCAGCCAGAACATAACAGTACCAAACCCATGCACAGATTGGTGCTTGTATGCAAATATGAAACTTTTTATAGGATGTTTTCTCATTTTGCAAATGGCCACTACAATATTTCCATTACATTTACTGATAACAAGTAATCATTCCATTGCTGCATTGCCTTAGTGTATTAGTCTGCCAGTCCAGCACCACTTTGTAAGTACTTATACTGCGGCAACGAGCAGCCTATCTCAGAATCTGTGTGCTCTAACTGAGATTATAATTCTTCTAGTAACTAAAAAAAAAGCCATTTCCGTGATATATTTGGGAAAAAAACAAGGAAACAGCAAATTGCTTTTCAAACACAACTTAAAATTACTTAAAGAATGAACAAACTGGTAATGCCAGGCTTGGTCTTACACCTACAAGTACTGCAACTAAATTCTTTATATACAATTCAGTTAAAATACTCAATATAACATAACCTTAATACTGTAAAATTTTCACTTACAAACACATTTGAGGTCCCTTTCACACCAGAGTGTTTTCATTGCATTTAGAGATGGCCCAAACCTCCAATTTTTGGTCCGCGAACAGGTTTCGCGCACTTACGCGAAAGGTTCGGTTCGCATGAACTTTTGCGAACCGCAATAGATTTTAATGGGGAGGCGAACTTTGAAAACTAGCAAAAATTATGCTGGCCACAAAAGCGATGGAAAAGATGTTTCAAGGGGTCTAACACCTGGAGGGGGGCATGGCGGAGTAGGATGCATGCCAAAAGTCCTGGGGAAAAATCTGGATTTGACACAAAGCAGCGTTTTAAGGGCAGAAATCACATTGAATGCTAAATTGCAGGCCTAAAGTGCTTTAAAACATCTTGCATGTGTATACATCAATCAGGGAGTGTAATTAGAGTACTGCTTCACACTGACACACCAAACTCACTGTGTAACGCACCACAAACAGCTGTTTGTGTAGTGACGGCCGTGCTGGACTGGTGCGCACCATGGCGAGAGTACAGGCCGTGGCGATTTTCAAACCCATATGGGTGCACTCAACACAACAGGTAGGTATATGCAGTGATGAGGTGGGTTCACTGAACACAACAGGTAGGTATATGCAGTGATGAGGTGGGTTCACTGAACACAGCAGGTAGGTATATGCAGTAATGAGGTGGGTGCACTCAACACAACAGGTAGGTATATGCAGTGATGAGGTGGGTGCACTGAACACAACAGGTAGGTATATGCAGTGATGAGGTGCGTTCACTGAACACAACAGGTAGGTATATGCAGTGATGAGGTGGGTGCACTGAACACAACAGGTAGGTATATGCAGTGATGAGGTGGGTTCACTGAACACAACAGGTAGGTATATGCAGTACTGGGTATTACAATGTGCACCTGTCACACACACAGGTAGTCACTGAATGTGCTGGGCCTGGCTGGCAGTGGCACACACACAGTATGAATTAGCAAGGCTGTCTATGCAACACAAGTGTCAGTGGGACACACAGAAAAAAAAATAGATCACAAGAACAAGATTAGTTCTCAAAAGAGCTGTTGTGGTGTGCTATTTTAGCAATAAGAATCAGCCAGGAGCAAGCTAAGAAGCCTACAAGAGCCTAACTAATCTTTCCCTATGAGAGAGTCTGCCAGCAGTTGTCCCTTCTCTAATTAATGCAGGCACACGAGTGAGTGTAATGGCCGGTGGGGCCTGCCTTTTATAAGGGGGAGTGGCTCCAGGAGAGAGTGTAGTCTGATTGGCTACAATGTGCCTGCTGACTGTGATGTAGAGGGTCAAAGTTGACCCTAATGGTGCACTATGGGGGCGAACCGAACTTCCGGAAAAGTTCGCCTTACATGGCGAACGCGAACCACTAGAAGTTCGCCGGGAACCGTTCGGGCCATCTCTAATTACATTGTGTTACTCATTTTTATCGCAAGGTAAGGCTAAAGCAATGAAAGTCTATGGGACAATTCATACTTGGTGTGATGCGATGCGCCGGAAGCATCACATCTGACGGGATGTCTGGAAGTCATGTAAGTCAATGGCGCCACAGATATTTTAAACCGTTTTGCGTTGCAGTGTGCAAGCTCGGAAGCGTATTTTTTCAGTTTGTTTCTTTGCAGTTCATATTTCCGCCACAGCAAGTGAGCGCTAGAGAGCCTCACTTACGGTTTGATTTTCTGACAAGAATTACATTACCATGCATCAACGTAGGTGTCTACAAAGCTTCTTTTTAGTGTTGGGTGCAATGCAATCATCCAGTCGCACCGCAATTAAAATGCTGGTTGCTGGTGTGAAACTGGCCTTAGGTTTTACGCAGTGAACACATTTTCTTTGCAACTTGCAGCTTTTTCTTTGTTATAAATGTTGAGGGTTGAGGGAGATATCACTTTAGTAAATCCAGAGCCCAAGAGCAGACACATGATCTCTCCCATCCCGATTTAAAAGTTTCTTATATCAACTTCTAAATGAGGAGCATAAAACAGGTAATGGGCAGTCCCAGAGGTCTAACTATCAGCAGAACATCCTCTGCAGCCACAGGGTGGCTTAAGGCATTAGGGGGTCTACATATTATCGCATCACCAGTGAGCTGGGCGCAGGGCAAGCCAAATGACGGCTCCCCCTGCTGCCACTCAAATCCCTGGTGGCTTTAAATACTATTCCTCCTCCAAGTTATCGCAATTCGGAGGCAGATGTAATTCGGGGTATGGCGATCGACGGATCCTCAAATTACTCTTGCGCGGGGCATGCAGCATTGCACTAGTGCTATGATGGCGCTCGCCGATGGGTGCCAAAATGACCTGCTTTGATTAGGGAGTGTCAGCTTCTTGCACTACCTCTAATACAGTCCCCTTCTCCATGGCACGTGTTAATGTGGTCACACTTTTTATGGGTTTAAAGAGTCATGGTGGCTGCAGTATTATGAGAGGGTATTATAGTGATCACACTTGTTATATGACCACAGGCAGATGTGCCTCAAGGGTTTGTGGATCACCAATTGGGGTGGAAGGTAAGGCGATATGAATAAGGAGGCCTTGTAAAAGTTTTGCTGAGCGGCCTAATTATATGTACAGTAATTATGCCCCTGGGCGGAAAAAAATTGCAGCTTATGCATGTCTGAAACTGCCAAAAAATGATATCTATGCATGAAGGCTCTAAAGGATTTCATGCAACTATGGATCAGATGCTGGTCAACATACAAGAACTTGTTCAGTGCTTTAGTGTCATAACATTTTTTGATACATAATGCAGTGTAGAGATGGTTTAAGGCAAAATGGGGTCCTTGGCAAGATAGCAACTTTTGTTTTCTTCTGGTTGCATTTGTACATTTTTAGAAAGGAGACTTTGGGGGCAGTCATAGCATGTTTCAGTCCATCCCATCTTTCTGTTTTTATTTTTCCTACATGTTGCTGTCTGAAAATTAGTACAAGAAGCATTTTATAAAAATGTTTATGTTAATTATGTTGTTTTATAAGGAGCTGTCTTATACAGCAATGTCACAAACTAATGTGTTGCTGTGACAGTAACCATGACAGTTTCTAGAGCTGCTACAGTGTGTTCTTACACAGTTCACAGTCTTGTTCAGCCTCCAGCATTCAGCCCTACCTCCAGTCTCACCTTCCTGTTCAGAGCAGCAAGCAACACTTGCCTAGGAGCAACTGTAGTCCGCTGTGTTACAAACTTTCCAACATTCTGAAATGATGGAGACACCTTTTATCATGAAAACAATTCTGGAAAAGATATACTCCTACCACTCCTTAAGTCATGCATAATATGAAAAATTCATGCGTGAAAGACATTATATATTGTTTTTTCAACATAAACAATACAGTGACTTAGAGGTTAATTGTGCTGAAATATATTGAGAAAAATCCGGCATGCTGCATAATAGATTCTTCGACTTACATTTTCCTTTTCAAGTCGATTGGATAGGCTAATTAAAAATTGCAGCGCATTAGAATGTCCATGTCTAATGCAATGTATGTTAGGACATGCCTTTGCAATTGCACATGGTTTAAATTAGGTTTAAAGAGACATAGTGGTCAACAAAGGGGCCAAGTTACTGTATAGTGTGTTGGTTAAAGGAAACATCAGGCAAAACATCAAACTAAATGAGCCCATAGCATCTGACATGTCCCTCACCGCAGCTGTGGTTGGCTCCCTTGCCAGGTCAGCATCCTTTGCGCCTGCGCAAGCGCTGCTGTCAATCATGCTCACGTGGTCTGGAGCATTGTCCAGACAACGTGAGCGTGATTGACAGCAGCACTCGTGCAGGTGCAGTGGATGTCAACCTGACGAGGTAAGTAAAGCTCATTTTGTTCCATTTTGCCTGATGTTTCCTTTAAGGGCACTGCCTCTGACATAGGGGACCATGGTCTTCATCCTGGCTAAAGCCAGTACCTTGGGCAACAGACACTGGAGCGAAAAAAAATATATGATATAATGAATTGGTTGTGTACTATAAATAATTACTAGGCGATTAGCAGCAAAGAAAATATTCTCATATTTTTATTTTCAGGTATATAGTGTTTTTTCTAACATTGCATCATTCTCTAATATGTGCAGATTACACAACACTCAGCATTCAAAATGATTCTTTCAGAGCAGTCTGTGAACTAATGACCTCTCCTCTGCCAGAGTAAAAGTAAATAATTAACTAACAGTTGAGATAATAAAAGTCAGAAAACAGCCCTCTCCATGACTTTGAAAGTCGTAGAGATAATGGCTTTTTTGTATAGAGATAACAGCTGGAGTTTCTTAACTCTTCCTGTACTGGAAACAATTAGACTGATGTAGCTGATCTTAATGTTTTATTTCTTAGCTGTACTACACATACAAATCATAATATCATAGTTTTTTTTTCGCTTCAGTGTCTCAGTACAGGGTAGCCTTTTGAGCGTGCCCTTAGTGGCTGGCTGCCTCTCAAGCGCCTTGAGCCTAACAGGAGAAAAACACTTTACAAATGTTGGCATTATTAGTATAATTAATAAAGCAAATCTGTGACTTTGTTAAAAGGAAAAATTAGATACTTACCTCCTCCAGAAGCTCTCCACATCCTCCTCGAGACCACTACTCGGTGCCGGAACCCTCTGGAGGTTTACTCCTATCTGTGACCCATCAGTAGCCACACTGAGCAGGCATTAGCTGGGGGATGCACATACTTTGTGTAAAGCTGAGCCTGAGCAGTTCCATGCTACTGTGCAGTCCTGGTGCATACTGCACCTGCACAATGCGGCCACGCTGACATTGCCAAGGTTTTGTTGAGGAGCTTTGGGTTTACGGCACCGGAACAAAGGGTTGGAGAGGGGCACGAAAGCCTTTGGATGGATTATCCAGTGGCTTCCCTCTACAAAGGTGAGTATCTAAATTTTCCCATTTTTAAAGTCTCAGGTATCTTTTAAGCGGATGGCATCTTACAAAAGTAAGGTCCAAGGTCAAAGTGCTGCTACCCAACACACACACACACCCATATACAGTATATATATTGGGCTTATTGGCTTCTTCAAAACATGTGCCCTAGAGGCTTTCCCTGGCATCAGATGAGCTGAGAGCCCAGCTGGGAGACAGTTATGATGTGAATTGTTTGATGTTTCCTATAAAGAGCTATAGAAAATCTGTCAGCATTATATAAATGCATAATAATGATAACAACGATAGCGGGCTTTTACAGCAATCACTTGAGATGCAACACAAGCTTCTGGCAGGGCTACCCTGACTGCCACATTAATAGGCACAAGACTAATGTCTCTAAATAAATTCCACCAGAGGACAATGACACGTCAGTTTTAGGATTCCGGCAGAAAAGGCTATCCCAATAACTTGTGACAAATACGTTGCTGGTGAGGCCGGGTCGGTTTAAGGAGCACTGCAGACCTCTGATAAGGACCCATTATCAATAGAGCTATTTTTATTTTACTGCTATCAGGATTATTGCAATAACTTTGTGCTAAAACTGGTTTATTGTGCCAATATATACCCTGCCAAGTTATGTTGATCCATGATAATGCAAACTTTTGTCTGAATGTTTCTACACCTTATTACAAGAAATTAGTGGTCTGTGGCTAGGTGTGCCTATACATTCTTGCTTTTCTGCCAGCTGTGCTAAACCTCATTACACTTTAGCAAAGTCATTTAGTACTTCAAGCAACATTCACAGTTACATGTGTCACATCAACTTCTGTCACTGCAGCTATGCATGCCAAATATATTTACTCCAAAGTCTTGTTTTTATATTTTTATTCACAGACCTCATATACACAGTGTGAACTTAGACCAAATGAGCCTACAAACAGATTTTAAAAAGTACCATAATTTATATTTATTTTTGTCAAGATGCTATGCACTGCATTTTCCCACAATTCTCAGCTACACTTCTAACAGCTTGTATATGAAACAAGGGAAAGGTTGAGTTCAAAGTGTACCTCTAGTACATACAGTATAGTACTAGTACTAAGAAAAATGTCTGAAATCCCTTTTTATTTCCTGTACAGCAAGTGTTAAAAAGCTAGAGTTTTTATCTGTGCAAATGAGCTTGTTGAACAGCTTGTTGAATAGCTTGTTGAATTCCTGAAAAGTAAATAAAAGTCAAAACTGTTTTATATGGCTCAGAGAACCCTCCTGATAGGCATGGATGATAGGATTAGGCACCCGCAAGGGGTTAACATTTGAAGGAGGTGAGAGTTAGGTGTTGCAAAGAAGATTTAACTACAAATGGTTTAATCGGTCAATTGATAGGGAGAAATGCTGAAATCATCAATGGAAATAGTATTGCAAAGCAAGTATGAAACACCAAGTACCGTAAGTGCATTTTTATGATACTCTGGCTGCTGCTGGGTACCCCTGCACTAGATGTATGCACCACATTTAGTACTGATTTAAAATAAATCTGAAATGAACACATATGTAGATCTCAGAGCTGCCTTCTTGACTTTAAGAGTTTCTTAATCACTAACCCAGAACAAGTTAGGTAGGTAAAGTGATCTGACTCCAATTGCTGTGTGTATATGTAAAAAAGGCGCTGTAGCAATTTGCGCACTAGGGAGAGTGCCGTTTAGGCAAGCCAAATATATCTTTACTACAAAGTCTTGTTTTTATTTTCTTATTCACAGCCCTCATATACACAGTGTGAATTTAGACCAAATGAGCCTACAAACAGATTTTAAAAAGTACCACCTACTACTGACATGTATTGGGTGCTGCCAGTGCCAAAATTACTCTTGGGAGCTGCTATAACTGTGATTAACATTGCGGTCTATTTGGAGAACATTTTATTAAAGCACCACCGGGGTCCAAATTACCTGCTTTGCGTAGCTGCCTGCTGGTTGTAGGTGTGTGACGCAACTACTGACAGCTTCTGTATTCCTCTTACTACAAGTTCCCTTTAGATAGTAAAAAAAGTAAAAAAAAATACCTAACATAAACATGTGAAATTGTTTTTCTTGTTATAAGTCTTCACATCAGCTGCTGTAAGACTGCAGGTTACATTGCACCCTTCATAACTGATAATCCCCAATCAAATCTACACCTCTTGACAGCATTTCACAATTTCCTCATATTAATGTGTAATGAATCAATTACAAGGAATTGTTTTTTTCACAGCGATGTAAGGTGATGGACAGCATGTTAATAGAATAAACCTTGATGTGCTCATCAGGATAGATCTTGCAGTGACTTAGACTTAAACATCACTAATTTTATCACCTCTCAGTGACAATGAAATAGACTGTCACGTTGGCAGAAATCAGAGCCCTTAGGCTGGCATTTGGCAATATACCATATAATAAAAGCAAACAAGTTATGGACCAGTCTTTCCTTATGATAGACACTATGGTTAAGCAAGTAAATTTGATTAAATGTAACCAAAGGAAGATAATCCTTTTTATGGAGAAAAGTAAATGAGGTTTTCGCTATACATGGCCTATTTACGATGATATGACCTATCCTAGAGGTGTGTGTCTTATTCATTCAAGACTCTCATTAGTCATGATTCCTGGCAAGACAGCTGCATATGTATAGCCACGCTTAACCACTGAACATGCGGATGCTAGCAGCTCGGGAATCTTAAAGCAAACCTGAACTGAAAAATAAAGTCAAAATAAACATACACTCATCATACTCACCTCCCACTTAGTCTACTCATCAATCTCTTTCTCCTCTCCTGCATCCTGTTTGTCCACTGTGAAGGAAGGAATTCTGAGTCCTCTACTTTGAAAATGGCTACTCGTCTACTAGTACCCCATAACAGCTTCTTGGTCAGCACACTGTTAAACTGTAACATTGCCCACTTGAGCCATAGGGAAACATGGACATTACTTTGCTCATCAGTTGTCCTTTAAGTTATAACTGAAAGCAACTGATATATAACTGACAGCAACTGATATATTTCAGTTCTGCCAAAATCTTGTCAGAACTGTAAAAAGAAAACGGTGAGCTTCTGAGAGGAACTGAAAGCGAGGTAAGTATGTAATGTTCATTTGCAGGTACATCATGTGTTTAATTTAAGTAATTTGACCCAGTTCAGGTTCCCTTTAAGGTACTCATACGTAAAGGTATGTTATCATGCAACCAAGGCTGCCACCAGGAAGTGATCTGGTATGAGGCCTAGTCTAGGGAGGCCCTAATGTTTACCTTGTTTGGATTCTTATGACAGCCCGAAGAAACATAAACAATTCTGGTACAATCCCCAATCCCAGGTGACTGATTCCAAGAAATGCAGTCTTATGGAATGATAGTCTGAACCAATTTCACTCTTGCCCTTGGCTGATAAAGTAGAGAGAATATGATACTGCACTGCTAATGATGGAAAGTTTTCCCCCACAATTCACTGAGCAAGTAATTGTGTGGTTTGCAGAGAAAACAATAATCTTCTGAGGATCTGATCATTGCTTCAGCACAGGAATCACCAGAATCCATTTTGTTGAAATTGAAGTAACTTTAAACTGCATCTGAATCTTTAAATTGGACCTGAACTGTTGCACAGGACAGAAGGAAACCAGAGAGAAATGCACCCTGTATGTACCGGTATTTAGAGGGTTTAGCCTGTCTAATTCCCCCTCACCTGAGACCAATCACCACCATAATTTGGTCTCTAAGCTTTGTCAGCGCAGGAATCTTCTCTGCCATGGTAGAGCAGCTAAATTGTAAATACAGGATATTAGTAATATGTCTGCTTCCATGGAAACAGGAAGTAGACACGGCAGATTTATTGCAGGATTTGTATCAGCTGGTAACAAAGAAATGTTTTACTTTAAATGTTATTATGCTGTTGCATATCTTTTAGAGCTGTAAGGAAGTTCTGCGTTCAGGTCCCCTTTAAGAGTAGTGAGTTATTTACCATATGTTCCTACTTGAGACGCTGTATCTTTGACCAAAAAGAAACAAAAAAACCTTTATGCCATCTGCTTAAAAATAATATCCCTAATTTCACTGCCATCTGCCTACATGTCTCATGCCTACATGTTTCCTGATCCTGAATCTGCAAATTCTATTTGCTGAGTCCAACATGATTTTTCTAATCTTCAGTTGTTCTGCAAAACACTTTCATTTCCTCCTTGATTTTAGAACTTGCGCTTTCTGATAAATGATCTTCCATTTCCCAGGCCTTATATTTGCTACAAAGTGCTTCCTTTTCCCCATTCAAATACTGCACATGAGAATCTCCAATTCCCAATTGCAGTCAATTCCAAAATCTGTGAGCAATATTGTTGGGTTGGAGTGGTTAGGGCTGTGCTTGGACATGGTTAAAACAGAAGTTTACCCTTAGGCATTAGGTTAGGATTTTATTTACAATTCAGTATTAACATTGGCTTCTGACTTGGACTACATGCAAAAAGTTATAGCAGCACCATATCATTGATCAATAGCAAATTTATACTACAGCTGTTGGTATATGCACTGTATATACACTGTATATGTATATGCACTGTATGCCTTTACTGTATCCTCTGTATATCTACTGTATGATTTTACTGTATCTTCTGTATATCTACTGTACCATCACCGACCCTGTTGTGCCAAAAGCAATTCCGGGTACAACTCACGTTGTACTCAGGGCCGGCCCGCCCATGAGGCGGGGTGAGGCGGGTTCCTCAGGCGGCAGGAAGTGGAGGGGCGGCACCAGATGAATGGCTGTGACTGAGCGGGGGGGGGGGGGGGGAGCCAGAGCCGCGGTGAGGGCAGCCCGACCTCTCCCTCCCTCTCCCCGGGCCGCCCTCCATGCTCCCCCCTCGGACTTAGGCAGCAGAGTTAGCGCGCAGGGAAGCGCTGCTGTACACAGTCACAGCCTGTTACTCACCTCCCTGGATCCGATCGCCGCTCCCGCCCTGCTGGTCTCCTCTCTGCAATGTAGCCGCTGATACACACGCGGCTGCTTCCTGTTTACACAGGAAGCAGCCGCGTGTGTATCAGCCGGCTAGGCAGAGAGGAGACCAGCAGGGCGGGAGCGGCGATCGGATCCAGGGAGGTGAGTAACAGGCTGTGACTGTGTACAGCAGCGCTTCCCTGCGCGCTAACTCTGCTGCCTAAGTCCGAGGGGGGAGCATGGAGGGCGGCCCGGGGAGAGGGAGGGAGAGGTCGGGCTGCCCTCACCGAGGCTCCGGCTCCCCCCTCCGCCATTATGAGGGGGCACCTACCTGGGCAAGCTACCTATCTATCCTATACTGGGGCCGGGGGGCACCTACCTAATCTAACCTGTTTTGGGGGCAGCTACCTATCTATCCTATACCGGGGGGCACCTATCTAATCTAACCTGTACTGGGGCAGCTACCTATCTATCCTATACTGGGGGGCACCTACCTAATCTAACCTATACTGGGGGCCAGCTACCTATCTATCCTATACTGGGGGGCAGCTACCTATCTAACCTATACTGGGGGGGCAGCTACCTATCTATCCTATACTGGGGGGCACCTACCTAATCTAACCTATACTGGGGGCCAGCTACCTATCTATCCTATACTGGGGGGCAGCTACCTATCTAACCTATACTGGGGGGCAGCTACCTATCTATCCTATACTGGGGGGCACCTACCTAATCTAACCTGTTTTGGGGGCAGCTACCTATCTATCCTATACTGGGGGGCACCTACCTAATCTAACCTGTACTAGGGGCAGCTACCTATCTATCCTATACTGGGGGGCACCTACCTAATCTAACCTATACTGGGGGCCAGCTACCTATCTAACCTATACTGGGGGGCAGCTACCTATCTAACCTATACTGGGGGGCAGCTACCTATCTAACCTATACTGGGGGGCAGCTACCTATCTATCCTATACTGGGGGGCAGCTACCTATCTAACCTACACTGGGGGGCAGCTACCTATCTAACCTACACTGGGGGGCAGCTACCTATCTAACCTATACTGGGGGCAGCTACCTATCTATCCTATACTGGGGGGCACCTACCTAATCTAACCTGTACTGGGGGCAGCTACCTATCTATCCTATACTGGGGGGCACCTACCTAATCTAACCTGTACTGGGGGGCAGCTACCTATCTAACCTATGCTGGGGGGCAGCTACCTATCTAACCTATGCTGGGGGGCAGCTACCTGTCTAACCTATGCTGGGGGCAGCTACCTATCTAATCTATACTGGGGGCACCTACATAATCTAACCTGTACTGGGGGCACCTACCTAATCTAACCTATACTGAAGGGCAGCGACCTAATATAACCTATACTGGGGGGAAGCTACCTATCTAACCTATACTGGGGGCACTTATCTAACCTGTATTGGGGGCACCTACCTACCTAGCTAGCCTATACAGGTGGCAACTATACTGGCTACCTATACTGGGGGCACCTACCTAACTAACCTATACTGGGGGTACCTACCTATCTAACCAGTGGCGTACCTAGGGCTTTTGGCACCCGGTGCTGGGTATTAAAAGACACCCCCCCTTTAAAAAAGGGCGTGGCCACAACCGGCAAATTTGGGCGTGGTCATGACCGGATGAGGGCGGAGCTAACTGTAATTTAAAGTATTAGCTAGTATAGTTGCCCCCAGTATAGCTAGTACAGTTGCCCCCAGTATAGCTAGTATAGTTGCCCCAGTATAGCTAGTATAGCTGCCCCCAGAGCTGCCCCAGTATAGCTAGTATAGTTGCCCCAGTATAGCTGCCCCCAGTATAGCTAGTATAGTTGCCCCAGTATAGCTAGTATAGCTGCCCCCAGAGCTGCCCCAGTATAGCTAGTATAGTTGCCCCAGTATAGCTAGTATAGTTGCCCGCAGTATAGCTAGTATAGTTGCCCCCAGTATAGCTAGTATAGTTGCCCCAGTATAGGTAGTATAGTTGCACCAGTATAGTTAGTATAGTTGCCCCAGTATAGCTAGTTTAGTTGCCCCCAGTATAGTTGCCCCAGTATAGCTAGTATAGATGCCCCCAGTATAGTTGCCCCCACTATAGCTAGTATAGTTGCCCCCAGTATAGCTAGTATAGCTGCCCCCACTATAGCTAGTATAGATGCCCCCAGTATAGCTAGTATAGTTGCCCCAGTATAGCTGCCCCCAGTATAGTTGCCCCAGTATAGCTAGTATAGATGCCCCCAGTATAGCTAGTTTAGTTGCCCCCAGTATAGTTGCCCCAGTATAGCTAGTATAGATGCCCCCAGTATAGTTGCCCCCACTATAGCTAGTATAGTTGCCCCCAGTATAGCTAGTATAGCTGCCCCCACTATAGCTAGTATAGATGCCCCCAGTATAGCTAGTATAGTTGCCCCAGTATAGCTGCCCCCAGTATAGTTGCCCCAGTATAGCTAGTATAGATGCCCCCAGTATAGCTAGTATAGTTGCCCCAGTATAGCTGCCCCCAGTATAGTTGCCCCAGTATAGCTAGTATAGTTGCCCCCAGTATAGCTAGTATAGCTGCCCCCACTATAGCTAGTATAGATGCCACCAGTATAGCTAGTATAGATGCCCCCAGTATAGCTAGTTTAGTTGCCCCCAGTATAGCTAGTTTAGTTGCCCCCAGTATAGCTAGTTTAGTTGCCCCAGTATAGCTGCCGCCAGTATAGTTGCCCCAGTATAGCTAGTATAGATGCCCCCAGTTTGGTTGCCCCAGTATAGCTAGTATAGTTGCCCCCAGTATAGCTGCCCCCAGTATAGCTAGTATAGCTGCCCCCACTATAGCTAGTATAGATGCCACCAGTATAGCTAGTATAGATGCCCCCAGTATAGCTAGTTTAGTTGCCCCCAGTATAGCTAGTTTAGTTGCCCCCAGTATAGCTGCCCCCAGTATAGTTGCCCCAGTATAGCTAGTATAGTTGCCCCCAGTATAGCTGCCCCCAGTATAGTTGCCCCAGTATAGCTAGTATAGTTGCCCCCAGTATAGCTGCCCCCAGTATAGCTAGTATAGCTGCCCCCACTATAGCTAGTATAGATGCCACCAGTATAGCTAGTATAGATGCCCCCAGTATAGCTAGTTTAGTTGCCCCCAGTATAGCTAGTTTAGTTGCCCCCAGTATAGCTAGTTTAGTTGCCCCAGTATAGCTGCCCCCAGTATAGCTAGTATAGATGCCCCCAGTATAGTTGCCCCAGTATAGCTAGTATAGTTGCCCCCAGTATAGCTGCCCCCACTATAGCTAGTATAGATGCCACCAGTATAGCTAGTATAGATGCCCCCAGTATAGCTAGTTTAGTTGCCCCCAGTATAGCTAGTTTAGTTGCCCCCAGTATAGCTAGTTTAGTTGCCCCAGTATAGCTAGTATAGATGCCCCCAGTATAGTTGCCCCAGTATAGCTAGTATAGCTGCCCCCAGTATAGCTGCCCCCACTATAGCTAGTATAGATGCCACCAGTATAGCTAGTATAGATGCCCCCAGTATAGCTAGTTTAGTTGCCCCCAGTATAGCTAGTTTAGTTGCCCCCAGTATAGCTAGTTTAGTTGCCCCTGTATAGCTGCTCCGGGAGGGGTGAAGCAGCGCTAGAAGGAGGGGCAGTGGGGGCAGCGGCGGGGAGGGGGGAAAAGATCCCCCCCCTCCCTCACCTGGGTCCCCTCCTTCTGCCTCTCTCCCCCTCCAAATGACAGCGGGCATTGCGGGCAACTTACAGGCAGGGCGGGCGGGCAGAGACTACTTACTTTACTTCTGCGTTCCAGCAGCTGGAGCGCTCCGTCGCCGTCACGTGCCTCTTCTCCGCCTCCAATGCTGTGACACGCATTGGAGGCGGAGAAGAGGCACGTGACGGCGACCCAGCGTTCCAGCTGCTGGAACGCAGAAGTAAAGTGAGTAGTCTCTGCCCGCCCGCCCTGCCTGTAAGTTGCCCGCAATGCCCGCTGTCATTTGGAGGGGAAGAGAGGCGGAAGGAGGGGACCCAGGTGAGGGAGGGGGGGGATCTTTCCCCCCTCCCCGCCGCTATCCCTGTCACCCCTCCTTCCAGCGCTGCTCTTCCCCTCCTGCACTGTTGCAATGGGGGGTCGTGGCGACACCCCCCTGGCTGGCTGTCACCCGGTGCGCCACGCCCCCCTGCGCCCTATTGTAGGAACGCTACTGTATCTAACCTATGTTGGGGGCAACTATACTGGCTACCTATATTGGAGGCACCTACCTAGCTAACCTGTACTGGGGGCACCTACTTATCTAACTTATACCGGGGGGGGGGGGGGGTGCCTGCCTATCTAACATACTGGGGGCAACTATACTGGCTACCTATACTGGAGGCAACTACCTGGCTAACCTATACTGGGGGCAACTTTACTGGCTCACCCATGCCTGGCCACCTATACTCTGGGGGGACCTATAGCTGGTTACCTATACCGGGGGGGGGGCGCAATTTTTACACCCTCGCCCTGGGTGCATTTTAGCCTAGAAACTGCACTGTTGCCGCCGGCCTCTGAGTCCGATGACTCTGAGCTCTGCGGCCTCTCCTGTCTCCTCCAAGGCTGCATGCTGGTGACGCTGCCTAGTGCCTAAGCCTGCTGATTTGATGGCGGCGGCTGCCGCCCGCTCTGCTGCCCTGGCTGCGGCTGATTGTCACGGTCAGTCACTGAGCAGCGAGCGCCGCCGACGTGTCGATAATGATGATAAGGCTGGCTGGCTGCCGCCGGCTGCCGCCGGCCGCCGCTCATGTTTTGTAGAAATATTGGGGGGGGGGGCGCCTTTACGATCCTTGCCTCAGGCAGCATAAAGTCCAGGACCGGCCATGGTTGTACTTGGCGAAATAAATACATTCTGATTCTGGTAATGTTAGCCAATAGAGCTGATACCTACGATGTCCCCCTAGCAGCAACCAGTAGCTATAGAGACTTGCATTGCAGATAAAATTCTATTGGACAACATTTAGGAATGTGTCCAAGAGATTTGTGTGGGACACTGCTCTAATGGTGGCCACTAATGATCCAATCTTTTCTTGTCCAATCTGAATATGCTGTACTGACTTTTTAGGCCGTCATTTATTTTATAAAGAAATGGTATGATTGGACAAAAAAGATTGGGTCATTAGTGTCCACCCTTATGCTAGGTACACACAATGCAATTTTCTGACAGATTTACTGTCAGATCAACTATTTCCAACTTGTCCGATCTGATTTCCGATTGATTTTTCATAGAGGTGAAGGGAAATTTGAACAGAAAATCGATCAGAAATCAGATTGGACATGTTGGAAATAGTCAATGTGACAGTAAACTCGTCAGAAAAGTGCATTATGCGTAACCTAGCAATAGAGAGAGGCCACAGAGTTAAGCTTAACCACTTAAGGACCAGGGGATCAGACTTACCCCCTTTTTTCCCCACTAGAGGGATGTCCTCCTGGGGGGGTCTGATCGCCGCCGGCTTGCTGCGCTTTGCGGGGGGGCTCTTCTTAAGCTGGCGGATCACTCAGAAACAGCCTTATCAGTTCGCCGACAGACTGTACACACGCCGGACTGTCGCTGGAACGCCCACCCAGCGGGAGGTGACGACGGACCCGTCGTTGCCTCCAATCCGGCGTGTGTACGGACCTTTAGACTTTTGTTGCCTACAGCAATCATTCATGATTATCTTGCGTGAAAATGTGGTGTGTACAGGTGTCCCCTGATGTCAATGATGGGATTGTCAGTGATTGCTGTCCTCCTCAATCCACTTAACATATCACAGCACAAACAGCAAATATATTTTGTAGGTAAAGCTCTGAAACTTTTTAAAATTGATTCTGCTTGGTGGTAATGGTGGTAATTTACTAACAAAGTACAAATTTACAAAAATCCATACAAGTCAATCAAGCATTTACTTTAATTGCCTGACATGCACTGCATTAATCAAAGCTGATTAGATTAGATTCTGTAGGCTAGAGCATATTTCCTTTGTCCATGTCCATGTATTTTGTCCTTCTTGTCTCTTTGCAAAGAGAGGACCAGAGACGCAGATGAGGATATCATTATGTGCCCTATTCACATCTCTCTGTGCCAACTGAAAGGGGCATCTGTTAGAAACCTACAAACCAGTGCAACCGAAAATAAAAGCATGGTGCCACAATTTTCAGATCTTGAACAAGAGAGTGCTGAAATGATTTGTAATCCTCTACTTTTCCATTAGAGTTTGTACAGATAGATAGATAGATAGATAGATAGATAGATAGATAGATAGATAGATAGATAGATAGATAGATAGAAATGGAAGGTAATTTGGGCAACCAGTAGTGGGAGTTAGCTGGTATTTACTGTTTATAGCCACTATTCACCTCTTAGGGCTCGTTTCCACTAGGGCGAATCCGCATGCGGGCACTGCATGCGGATTCGCATAGCTAATGTTAGTGGATGGGGCTGTTTCCACCTGTGCGGCGTGCGGGAGCGATTTGGCAGCGGGCCAAATCTGCACGGCGGGACCCACAGTTTTCGTCTGCGTCGGGAATCCGTGCGAATCGCCGCTAATGTATTTAATAGTAAAAACGCATGCGTTTGGTACATGCGTTTTTACCCGCGATTTCGCGTGCGATTTCGCACCCTTCCCAATGTAATTTAGTCCAGGCAGTGTCATGGTTAATTTCGCATGGCACCCTGCCATGCGAAATCGCACGCGAAATCGCGGGTAAAACGCATGCGGCAACGCACCCGCATGCGTTTTTACAAGCGTCGGAATGCCGGCGAAATCGCGTCGCACTAGTGGAAACGGGCCCTTATACCTGCTAATCGAGGCTTTATCAGGGGCGGCTGTCTTTAGTGTTAGGAGTGTGTGTGTGTGGGGGGGGGGGAGGGGTACTTAGGGGTTAAGGTTAGTCACCAGGTTAGTCATTGGGGCGGGGGGTTAATGTTAGACACCACGTGGGAGGGAAAAAAATCCAGGTAATCCGCACACTCTGTAAGAACCAAGTTCAATTTTTTAATTCAAGTTGAGTGACACATGCCATTCCATAAACCAACGATTCGTTTCGGGGCCCCGTGGGGTCCCCATTGTCAAGGTAACAAAACACAGAACCATGTGGGAGGGGATTAGGCTTAGGGTTAGGCCTAGGGAGAAAGAGGGTATCGTGTGAGAGTAGGTTTAGGTCAGGTCATAGTAAAATATTGGTAAAGATTATCGATATTCTACTATCAAAATTAAGTAGTAGAATATTGGAAAATTTACTGATGATATTTTATTAGCGGCCATCTCCAATGCCCTTTTACCAACACAATGGCAGTCATTATTAAAATACAAACACAGAGTTTTAATCCCTCCAGACATGTAGTATCATTACACTCTGTAGAATAAGTTTGTCATTGCAATAAACTAAGTAAAGAAGTTATGGTACAAAGGGATGGATGCAATAAGGTCAACCAAGGAAACAGGAGAATTCTCTGTATTTTTCACTCAAAGCAATATACCATTGCCAAGGTTTCTAGCAAGTTTCCTGCAAAAGGTATAAAAGGCTCTTGCACAGGACAAAAGGAAAACATAGAGAAATGCGCCCTATATATATAGCCCTATATATATTTATAGAATTTAGCCTGTTTAGTTCCCCCTCATTTGTGTCTTATCACAAGTTGTAATTTGACCTCTCCCCTTTGTCACATGACTGCTACGGCATATAAGCTTATTGTTAACAATATGTCTGCTTCCGTGAATCAGGAAGTAGAAACAGTTCGCATTTATTTTAGGATTTGTATCAGCTGTAACAAAGAAATGTTTTTCGTGTAAAGGTTATTGCCGTTGTGTATCTTTTAGAGCAGAGAAAACGTTCTAAATTACAGCATGGCTTGTGTTGGGATGTTGCATGTTATATAGATTATTGTACCAAAGTGGAGTAACTCTTCAAAGCAGAAAAAAAAACCACAACAGGAAGGCAAGTAGTATTTTAAAAGTCAGTGATAGGACCTTCCACATCATTCTCCTGACTTCCGATGTCCTTTTAGCTCATACGTATGCTTATGCCTGACCCTTCTGAATCATGAGCCTCTGTATTGATTGTTTTTTGTAATGGGTGGCTTCATTAACCAATGGGGAAAGGCAAGAACCCAGCTGACTTCTATCTTCACTTTACCTGATTGCCTGATTGATTTCGCCTGCTTGTGTCACTGGGACTACAAATCATTCTGAAACACAGTTTTGCCTGGAGGTAACCACCGATTATGTATTTCATCTTTCACCCAGATTCTGCTAGCATGGGTTGTCTTTAGTTTCTAGGAAAAGACCTGATGGATAGTGGTACAGACAGACTAGAGTTTCTTCCCAATAGCTGGAAAGGACCATGCTTGATTGCAACTGCAGTGAACTTGTTGTTTTGATCATGAGCTCTTCAGTTCCAGCTCCTGCACCAGTAATGAACAGTGTATCTGTGGTCTGAAGTTCATGATGTCAGTGACAGTATAGTTATCTCATGTGGTGCTGCCTGGTACAATTAAACTGACTGAAGATCCTCTGCTGATCTGGAGCCCAGCTTGTGAAGGCAAGGGAACACAAAACACTGCTACAAGTTATTACTTCAACTGAATACTTCAGAGGCAAACCCAGGATTTTGAAGGTTGGGATTCCTGAAAGGTCTCTTTTAGCCACGCACAATATAATAATATGGTAGGACATTAGACTATGACTGTGTAGGATTAGATTGTGAGCTCCTCCGAGAAAAGTCAGAGACGTGACTATGTACTCTGTAAAGTGCTGCAGAAAATGTCCAAGCTATATAAATATGTAACAGTGGTTATAATGAGACAATGTTGATTTTTTTTTTTATTTCTTAGGGGGGAGGTGGAAGATAGTGATGATTCATATAGGGACAACCAGCTGATCACCACATTACAGATCATCAAAAAGAGTTCTCCAAATAAAAAAATGAAGAATGCCATTAGCATCATTAGAGCAACCCTCCCAACCCTGCCCTTAAATACCACCAACAGTAGATGCTTTGCAGGAAATATTCACAGGTGAGGTAATTGGCACTGATCACCACCCTAAAAAAATGCATTGCTCCTTTGCAAGTAAGGAGCTCTTAAAGGGGTGTTCAGAATTGTAACCTGGACAATACAGTGATTTAAATATCACTTTACCTGTCCCTAAGCTAAGATTAAGCAATCTGGACACTTGACAATAACATTGTTATATGTACAGAACTGTGGCTAAAATTGCCTTATACAGAAACTATCTTTCATGCAGGAAAGGCAGTTGGTCACATCCTTCTACTTTGTTAGGAATAATAGGCATGGCTTAATAGGAAGGAGTGAGACTTCAGTGAAAAATCTAACATTTTAATTGTGTGTGAAAGCTTTTCTTCACTCCAGTAGTCTAGTTTTCGTGAAAAGTTGACACAACAGAGGGTTCTCCATCTTTACAGTAAGCTCTGCCTTGAAACTCCCAGATATAGCTGGACATACTGTACCTGGAGGCTGGAGCCAATCATATCTGGTGATGGTACAGTGCCACGTGGTAACTGCACAGTTGTGAGAACTAGGCCCTAGGTGCAGCACAGGTGAGAACTACTGCTGAGAGTGAAATGTTGTGCCCATCTTCTTTCAGTTTCTCTCACCTGCTCCATGCATCTAATGCCTGGTTCACACTGCAAGAGCTTTTTGCAGCACTATGGATTTGAAAAGCTCTTGCTAATGCAATACTAAGGGCCCGATTGCGCGCGCAACACTTTGCGCGCGGAATTTCGCGCAAGTTTCATTTTATCACGCCTAAACTGAGTTTAGGCGTGATAAAGGGCTTTTCACAGGCGTGCAAACACTTTGCACCGCTTTGTGAATCAGGCCCTATGGATTATTTTTTTATGCAATCACATTGCTCAAGTGAGATCACACACATAGCGTTACATTAGCAAGAGCTTTTAAAATCCTGAGACAAACTCGTGAGGATGCACCCCCCCCTATCCCCAAATTGGAATGATCGCACAGCACCCAACAAATTGCACAGCACGTTATAGCTGCGGTGAGTCCCCCCAAAAAACACCCTCAGTATTGGTAGATAGCCAGGTATAGGTGCACCCAGTATTGATAGCTAGGTACAGTTTCCACCCGTATAGGTTAGCCAGGTACAGTTGCCACTAGTATAGGTTGGCCAGGCACTCTCTTAACTTCCTGTTTCTGCCTGGTGCAGTGCTGCCCCAGACTTCTGCTGCCTGAGGAAGTCGCCTCACTCATTTTGGGCGGACCGGGCCTGTGCTTAGAAATAGCTCTTGCAGTATTAACCAGCCCTAAGCACTACGCATTTGGAGGTTATCATATATAGAAGGGGCACTGTATCAATACACTATACATCACTTTGCACCCTATCATATTTCAAATGCTGTTCAATTTATATAGGACACATATTTGAGCTGCAAAGAATGATTTACTGTGGTAGAATGGCAGGAAACTGGCAGAAAACGTATAACATGCAGAAAAAGAAGGAAACAAAAAACTGAAAAAAAACCAAAGATTTAAATTATAAATGTAACGTTTCTAAAATAATGTTCAAACTACAGCTTAGAGGTCCTATTGTTGCTTGTTATTCTGCTACTGGGGATAATAAAGGAGATGATGTTAAAATGTAGTATTTCAGCTGCAGCATACACATTTTAGTGTTGAAAATGTAATATCAATAGACAGTACAGAGAAGTAACACTGCAATACCAATAAAAGCTGATGCCAGTATTTAGACACTGCACCATTTAGCATCAGTTTTACTTTACCGTATTTTTTGGACCATAAGCCGTACGTTTTCTCCCTCAAAAGTGGGGAGAAAAGGTGAGTGCAACTTATAGACCAAATACAGGGAGTCCTCGACTTATGAACACCCGCCAATACGAATGGCCACTGACCCATCATGTTTACCTGTTAGCTACTTCCTGTCCTGTGTTCTCCCTGTGTGCAGAGTGTAGAGTAATGAACCAGGAAACAGTAGCCTATATCTCACTTGTCCCAGGCGCCATTACGCAATGAGCGACATTTTTTCACCCTGAAGGCTAGGGGAAGCCATGAGGGAACAAAGACGTTGCTCATAGCGTGGAGGCACCGGAGCAGGTGAGACACCTGCTGCTGTTTCCCTGTGCATTATACTTTGCACTGAGCATGGTTTTTGTCCTCTAAAAGTATGACTTATGGTCAGGAGCGTCTTATGGCCCAAAAAAAGTAATTATCTTGGTTTCAGCATCAGAAAAACTTTCTATATTTATATATTGCTGCATATTGGTATGTAACCTTGACCTCTAAGTGATGTTTAGCAGTTGTTGTTTAATATGCATAATTCTCCTTCCAGAGCACTCTGGGAGACCAGGGCCCATATGCAATTCCACTTTTCTCCTACATTTTCTCCTAGGAGATACTTTTTCATCTTCTGTTTTAACTAACTTTTCAGCAATCTGCTATTGAAAATATACTAAAGGTAGGTGAAAAAGCACTGACAAAATGATTCTGAGTATTTTCCTGCTAGCTGGTGACTTAAAAGTCATTGGTAAGGTGTGTAAATATCACCTACGATGAAACTTAGGAGAAAAAAGTGAATTGAATAAGGACCCAGGGCCCATATGTAATTCACTTTTTCACCTGAGTTTTCTCCTAGGAGATATTTATAGTTTAAAAGGAAATAATTATGGCAGCCTCCATATACCTCTTGCTTCCGCTTCCATTTAAGCACCACAGATTTATAAAAAGAGACACGTGTTTAATTTTAACTTTTTATTTCGAATTTTAACTTTTTATTTCGTTGTCTGTATTTTTTGCCATGCATTCTATGCTGAAGACATGATATAAGAGAAACAATAAAAGGACAAAGCAGGGAATAAATTCCAAATTCCAACCATGTTGTGATGATCCGCTCAGCTGGCTGCACAGGCAGACAGCTGTTTGTCCATTCCTCTAGTCTGTGGGCTGCAGGTCTCTGGAACAGAGACCTGTCTTTTCATTGCAAGTTTCTGTTCTGTTCTCTTGCTGGGGAATTTGCATACATTCGTTGTGCAAATCCCCTGCCTGCCTTCTTTGATGACTGGCACTATGGGAGCTTTATGTTTCCCAGGATGCTTTGCTGGTCATTTCCCTTCCTTGCTCAGTTCCTGATGGACACTGCTGGAGTGTCAGCCATTGCTATCTAGTATAGTTAATTCCTGGGGGTTGCTTTAGGCTCCCCTTCTAGCCCAGTCAGGTTGTATTATCTGTATTGCCTGTTCTGTCTTGTCTTGCCTGTTTGCCATTGTCCTGTCCCTATGGTGGTTGACAGGAAATGGTTCTGATCTATGTTCTTGGAGTATAGCTGGTGCAGCGGTTGCTACCAGCTATCTCTTCTGTTCTGTCTTCTGGGATCGCGCTAGCTACTTTGTGCTAGCGCTGGGGATCCTTCTGTTCTGTTTCCTGGGATCGCGCTAGCTACTTTGTGCGAGCGCTGGGGATCCTTCTGTTCTGTCTTGTCGGTCGCGATTGCGCTGTCACCAACGGCGGTTGATAGCGAATCGTTCTGTCTTGCTGAGATCGCACTAGCCGCTAGCGTTAGCGGCTGTGGATCTTTCTGATCTGTGTTCCTGCTTGGATCACACTTGCTCTGGCGGAAGAGCGGTGGATCCTTCCTGCCTAGTTCTTGTTTTTCGTGTGTCTGTCTTGTCCGCTGCGCTTGCTACAGGCTCGGTGAGGTAACCGTTAAGCAAGCGCTCGCGTCCCCTGTTTCATGTTTGTCTATGGTTAGTTAGGCGTGCTTGTCTCTATTGTGCTTATCACGTGGAGATCGCGCATAACCGCGTGCACTGTTGCGAATGAGTGCGGTGTTCGCGGTTAGCTAGCGGTTGTTATTTTCCGTATCTCCTTATTGTATTTGCTGTGCCTTTGCTACCCTCGTATTCTATTCTGTTCTGCCTTGTGTCACGTCTCGCGATCGCACCTCTCGCGATCGCGTTCCTATTTCGTATCTGCTGTTGTGTGTGCGCGGTCGCGGAGTGGTGACTGGATTGGCGCACACACATACAACCTATCCCTTTTGCTCAATCTCATTCACAATCGCCTCTCTTGCGATTGCGTTCTGTGCTTCGTACAATTCCTGTCTGGCACTTGTGGAGGTACAGAGGATTGGTTCCTCTGCACTCCCCAGCGCCATCTGCCGACAGGAATTTCCCTCTACAGGTGCGTAGCACCTTTTGCTGGGTTCCTGCAAATTATACGCTTGTGGAGGATCTCCGCCGTGTCAGCGCACGCGTTGTGCGCTGATCACGGGGAAAGTTCCACAATCGTGACAGAATGACCAGCCCAACCCAAAACCCCAGTGTAGACGGAATTTCCGATTTGTACGATTTTGTCGAGTATGATTCCTGGGTCTTTAAGAGTTTCAAAATGTTAAATTCAGAGAAGAAAGAGGATTTTCTCTCTGAATGCATAAAATTTTGTCTGAATCCTACTTTTCAGATTACTGATCCGTCCACGTCTGCTCTCCAATTAGCTTATGTGCTTTTGAAAGATGATCTGTTTGTATGGGCTCATGAAATTTTGCAAGACAATTCTTGGAATGATAATCTATATCAGTTTCTTACTTTTACATTTTCCTACTGGTTTGAGTTGCCTTGCTTGCCACCTGCCCTGTATGAGTGTGTAGTTGCTAATGAGTCAGCTGCTCTACCTACTCCATGCAAAACCTTTCAGTATGACAATCAGTTCAATGTGTCTGTTGCCACTTCAGGTTTTAAACAGCAGACATGCAAAGTGGCGAAAAAGAGAAAAACTAAAAAACGCAAGCATCGGAATAAAACACTCCCTATTGATGTTTGTAATGATGTTGTTCCGTCTCCGGCTTTTTTGCCCCAATCCAAAGCTTATGTGAATCCTGCTATAGGTAGGATCGCACACTACATTAAAGCAGTTAAAAAATCTGTTCTTGTTCCTGAACTCCAACCCTATGGAGATTATGTGGATACTGGCCTGTTTGAACCCCCATTTGCTTCCTGGGATATTGGGGCCTTGCTGGAAGAATTCGATTTTGATTGGAAAGCCTTTTGCGATTTTTACATCGCAAAAAGCGAAGATGTCTTGAATGCTTGTCTTGACTCTATGTACCTTCTGATTGATTCCGATGAATGTGACGAGGATGATGTGGATCTGGTGATCTATGTATGGCAAACGATTTTGGATGAGTTGCACACACACCAACCAATTGATTCCAATAAAGAGACATCGTTGTCGGATGATTGTTCCTGCCTTTCTGGGGTAAAGCATGTGAGTCTTGACTTTGTGCAATCTGAAATGAGTGGGTGTGCCGCTGTGGTTGATTCCTGTGCGAATCCTGAAGGATTCGCTCCTGACAGTGTGCAGTTTGAATCTGTGCGATCTGATGCCTGTTTCTCGGATGTTCCTGCAGATTGTGATCGGCATGAGTCTGCCGGTTTCCTCAAGGATGTGTGGGATCCTTTGTCATTTAGAAACAGATCTTTGAGATCTTCCGTCTGTGACCCTGCTATGGGGAAAATTTCTCGACTATGCAGCGTCAAAAGTAAAATTATTATGCCTAATAAAGTTTATCCTGTTGATGTCGCCATTTCTTCTGCAAATGAGTTTCTGTCTCACCCTGTTCACACCTGTGCAGGCCTGTTGCCTGATGACAGTTGCTCCAGTGTTTCTGTCCTAGATGCCTTGCAGTCTGCTCCGCAGATCGCGGAGGTTTGCGATATGGAAGCGTCAGTTTCGCAACCTAAAGCGATCTTGGATCCGCAAATTTTGCGTTCTGACTCCTCGGATTCGACATTGTTAGCCGAATCTAAGAATGAGACAGCGCTTCGGTTTTGCGAATCTGATGCTGAAGCTTCTTTGCCTTGTCCAGAGAAGCTTTCTCTGAACCTGCCCTGTACCATGAATGAAGGCATGATGTCCACTTGCATTGACATTTGCGAGTCTGATTCTGAAGAAAGTATTGACTCTCCACCCAGTACTCTGGATAAGTCAATATTGCCTTGTACAATATCTCCTGCCCTGCCCCTAGAGGCTCGTCTAGGTATTGCTGCTATTTTTACCTGTCTTTCTGCAGTTTTGGAATTGCAAGCTAGTTTGACTACTACGCAGAGTTCTGGGTGCAGCGAGATTAAAGTTAGGGAGTCAGTGTGTGGTCCAGTGAATATTCCTGTACGTTCCACTCATGATGATGAAATTCAGTCTCAGTTTATGGTGGAACCTTCCCTGGGACATCTGCCCTGTTTTCAAAATAAAGTTCCAGTTTTGCCCTGTAACATGGATAGTACAGAATCCTTCTTAGACAACTTGAAAAATGATGTTCCTGAGGTCTTGTTTGATGATCTAAAGGTCTCCGAGTTCCTCCCAAAGGGTGCAGAACTTGTAGGAGATGTCTCCTGCCCCCCAGGTCCTTCTGAGGTGTTGCCCACTTCAATAGGCATTGCTGCCTTGCTGACTACTTTTGCAGCTCTTGTGGAGCTTCATTCACGTGTAGTCAATGATGATATTACAGTTACAGAAAATTCTGAATTTGAGTCCGAGTCTTCTTTTGAAAGACCAGTACCTGTGATCTTTACTCGTGATGATTTTCTGCCCGGTACTGGTTTTGGTCTTGTCGTGTCGGACTCTGAGGTTGGCAGTTCCCCGACATGTCCTGAGGTTTCTCCTGTGCTAGTGTACCCCGATGTGCTCTGTGACCCAGAAAGCCCAAGTGTGCCTCGGTTACCAGCGTACTCAGATGCTTCCTCAGTGGAGACATGTTCTGATATAGCCTGCCTGCTTGCATGCCCAGAAGTGGTCCCTGAAAGTCCTGATCTTGATGGGTGTCCTGCTAATTTTGAGTCTGGAATGATCATAGGTTCCATAGGGGTTCTTGGTGGTTCTCCATGTGAGCCTGGTGAGCGTTCTGGCTTCTTGGGATCTCTGCGGAGCTTCAAGGCGTTCTGGGAGATTCCGGGAAAGGTTTTGCTTGGTGCCCTGAATACGATCAGCAATGGCTTTGGTGTTGTAAGGGACACTTCGAACAGGTATTGCGGCAGGTTTGGTATTCTTGGACGCTCCTTGGAAGGTGGTGGGTATTGTCTGGAGGGTGTCGATGGCTTCTTCTCTGGTGTCCACAGTCCTGATGGGTGTTACGCTGAGACTTGCAGTGCTGATGGGCATGTTTCGGTGGCTTCTGCTTCTGATGAGGTCGGTTTCGGATGGACTGACTCTGGAATTGGGCCTTGTCGGGCTGTCCTGACCTTCATGAGTCTTCAGTTAGAGTTTTGTGATGTTACCAGTCTTGAGGGATGTCTGGAATCCATCCCTAGAAGGGGGGGTACTGTGATGATCCGCTCAGCTGGCTGCACAGGCAGACAGCTGTTTGTCCATTCCTCTAGTCTGTGGGCTGCAGGTCTCTGGAACAGAGACCTGTCTTTTCATTGCAAGTTTCTGTTCTGTTCTCTTGCTGGGGAATTTGCATACATTTGTTGTGCAAATCCCCTGCCTGCCTTCTTTGATGACTGGCACTATGGGAGCTTTATGTTTCCCAGGATGCTTTGCTGGTCATTTCCCTTCCTTGCTCAGTTCCTGATGGACACTGCTGGAGTGTCAGCCATTGCTATCTAGTAATTAATTCCTGGGGGTTGCTTTAGGCTCCCCTTCTAGCCCAGTCAGGTTGTATTATCTGTATTGCCTGTTCTGTCTTGTCTTGCCTGTTTGCCATTGTCCTGTCCCTATGGTGGTTGACAGGAAATGGTTCTGATCTATGTTCTTGGAGTATAGCTGGTGCAGCGGTTGCTACCAGCTATCTCTTCTGTTCTGTCTTCTGGGATCTACTTTGTGCTAGCGCTGGGGATCCTTCTGTTCTGTTTCCTGGGATCGCGCTAGCTACTTTGTGCGAGCGCTGAGGATCCTTCTGTTCTGTCTTGTCGGTCGCGATTGCGCTGTCACCAACGGCGGTTGATAGCGAATCGTTCTGTCTTGCTGAGATCGCACTAGCCGCTAGCGTTAGCGGCTGTGGATCTTTCTGATCTGTGTTCCTGCTTGGATCACACTTGCTCTGGCGGAAGAGCGGTGGATCCTTCCTGCCTAGTTCTTGTTTTTCGTGTGTCTGTCTTGTCCGCTGCGCTTGCTACAGGTTCGGTGAGGTAACCGTTAAGCAAGCGCTCGCGTCCCCTGTTTCATGTTTGTCTATGGTTAGTTAGGCGTGCTTGTCTCTATTGTGCTTATCACGTGGAGATCGCGCATAACCGCGTGCACTGTTGCGAATGAGTGCGGTGTTCGCGGTTAGCTAGCGGTTGTTATTTTCCGTATCTCCTTATTGTATTTGCTGTGCCTTTGCTACCCTCGTATTCTATTCTGTTCTGCCTTGTGTCACGTCTCGCGATCGCACCTCTCGCGATCGCGTTCCTATTTCGTATCTGCTGTTGTGTGTGCGCGGTCGCGGAGTGGTGACTGGATTGGCGCACACACATACAACCTATCCCTTTTGCTCAATCTCATTCACAATCGCCTCTCTTGCGATTGCGTTCTGTGCTTCGTACAATTCCTGTCTGGCACTTGTGGAGGTACAGAGGATTGGTTCCTCTGCACTCCCCAGCGCCATCTGCCGACAGGAATTTCCCTCTACAGGTGCGTAGCACCTTTTGCTGGGTTCCTGCAAATTATACGCTTGTGGAGGATCTCCGCCGTGTCAGCGCACGCGTTGTGCGCTGATCACGGGGAAAGTTCCACAATCGTGACACATGTAGGCAAATAAAATATTCTTGTTTTGTATTTCTGTATTGTTATGATTATTGAGATTGTTTTCCAAGCCAGCTTGCTAGAAGGGCTTAGTATATCTTTTGGCATAGCTGTGATATATGTAGAAAAAATCAGATGTCATCTACTGTGTGTTATGGCAGCAGATACATTAAAATTATAAATGCATACTAGGGTAGCTGTGTTTTAGTGTAGTTTGCATGCGCTATGTGCCTAATAGTGAAACCCCAACTATTGTTAGGAAATAAGCACGTGCCTTCATTTTAACTTTGAACATTGCTAGAATCATTGGCAAACATTATTTCAAATGGCTTATTTTCTTTACCGGCAAATAACCATGCAGTTATTCCACAGAGATCCCAGCTGGCTGAATAGTGTACTGTTTAAGGGCTCTGCCTCTGACACAGGAGACCTGGTTTTGAATCTTGGCTCTTTCTGTTCAGTAAGCCAACACCTATTCAGTAGGAGATCTTGGGCAAGACTCCCTAACACTGCTAATGCCTACTGAGTGCGGTCTAGTGGCTGCAGTTCTGGCGATTTGAGTCTGCCAAGAGAAAATCACTTTGTCTTGTCTAACAAAGCTGTCAGTATGGAAGGGTCAAATCTACTGCCAGTCACTCCGTTAATGCAGGTGTATAAGTAACAATGTATTCTGCTGCTGCAGTTATTAAAGAGGAGCTGTAATCAAAGAAACATAATGAATAAAATTGCTTATTTTTATGATATTTATTTATAAATTGATCTAACCAGTATTTGCCTACTGTAAGATCTTTCCTCTCCCTGATTTACTTTCTGTAAATTATCACAGGTGGTAACATCTTTAGTACTGGCAGGCGATCTCTTCAGAATTCTAGTTTTCTGACAGTTCTCAAGCCAGTAGGAAAGATCTTTGGTCTCCTAGAATGCTCAGGTGGCTGCCTACATATTGCTCTGTTGGCTGTCTACATATGTTAAGTTTAATGGGTTGAAGCAAAATATGTGGTAATGGTAATGTCATAATGGTGCATATTTGAACCAAATTTTAAGTGAAAGTGAAATATTGCTGTAAACATATTTTATTTATTTCCATACTGTGACATCTTCCACAGCACTTTACAGAGAATATAATATTGTCACTAACTGTTCCTCAGAGAGGCTTACAATGTAATCCATAGCATTGTCTTATGCTCATCATAGTCCAGTTTTTAGAGGATGCCAATCAACGTATCTGTATTTTTTGAGAACTTGAACGTATCTGTATTTTTTGAGAACTTGAAAGGAAATCAGAGTACCCAGAGTAAACTCACACAAACACGAGGTGAACAACCATGCAGATAGTGTCCTGGCCCAGATTCAAAGTAGGGAACCATCATTACATATAGCACTTACTAGCATAAGTTTAACAAATTAATATGAATCTTACTTCTGCAAAAAAACAACTTCATCAACACCTAAAAATCTGTAGTTTATATTAGTGCTCCCTAATATTTTTTTTTTTTGTACGCCTGAAAACTTGAAGATTTATTTTAACTTGGATCCTGTCAATGCCACTTAAAATGATCTGAAAAACCTGCTGAAGCCTTTTCATGCAGGTATGCAGATGGCACATTGCCCTTTTTTTGCCCTCCATTGGGCAGTGTGACTTGACAGATAAACAGAGGCTGGCACTATTCCCATCCTGTCATTGTGTAAGGCAGTGGATATGACAGAACATACTTCAGAGAGAGAAATTTGCAGAACACCCTGCAATATCTGAAGAGGCAGCTTGTCTTAAATCATATTTAGCTACGATGAATTCCTCCGGTGACTTCCGCTGCATCTCCGACATAAGCAGTATGCCTCAGAGCCGCAACAAGGCTTGGGGGGCAACAGCCCATGTCAGTCACTTGGACTGCACTGTGATCTGGCACTCAGTGAACCTCAGGTTACATTACCATATGGAAGCCCCTTGTTTTCTCAGCAGCTAAAAGCTGAATTGCAAACACAGCAAACTGTTTAACGATTCATCATGCAATCAATATAATACACTTGAAAAAACATTAAAATACTCCCAAAGCTGACACAAAAACAATAAGCATTCCCTCTCTCCCCATGTAATGTGGGGTATAGAGAAAAAGCCCTCCCTGAAATTGAAATCAAGCAGTTTGTGTTTTATAATTACTTGATGTGTCTAATTCTCACTTCTTACAGCTGACACAAATTGCTTCTACTGTTTAGTTATATAATTGCTCACTCGACAGTATTTCACTGCTTAGCGTTTTCCTGTGCCTCCACATTCAGTCTTCTGTGAGACATTTCGGCACGCCACACAACTCTGTGGTGCTTCCGTGTCTTGTGACTGAAGTAAAATGTAGCTTTATTTGTATATAGCAGTTATTACTTATGCTATTTTTTTGTTTTATGAAAATATCAGGTCATGACATCAGAAAACAGCAGCTGGGGTTGCTAAGTATTAGGCAACGGCCCAAAATATGGGAATGGTGAAGAACAGAAATTAGAAACTAAGCTTTGCAATACATTTAGCGGGACAGTCTGGACCTCCTCATAGGCTTCTTGGCAGTGTGAACAAGAGCTTGGAGCTCATGTTCCTTTATCTGAAGGCTTACAGTATATTACACTAAGAAATAGTAATTGATCATGAATGAAAATAAAAAGAACTTTATATTAGAGCACTCCTTCATTGGAATACTGGGTTAGAAGGCAATGAATCAGTGCACTCAGCATGCAGCGAGAACAAGATGGATCCATGGTTATGCTGTCTTCCTCCATGTCATCTCGCTTCTTAAAACTTAATATGAGTAAAACAGAACTAATCGAAAAAACTACTTTTTTCATGCCAACTAACTTGTTTGTGAAATGCCAAAACAGCCACATTACAACATTTTTGAGGAGGAAAACTTTCTAAAGTGTACGGCAAAAATCTTTAAATAAGCCCCTTTCTTCAGATGGCATCATGAAACTGAACACTCCTGTCTTGTGGCCAGAAGATATTTCAATCATTTGAAATGAAGTATGAACTCTGATGAAACTAATATGCTGTGCACAGACAAAGACAAAAAACATACACGATAAAACTCTGCGCTTGTAGGAGATGAATAACTCTAGCTTTAATCAATATATGCCAATATATAAAAATCACTAAAATAGCAGTAAAATAGCAGTGAACCTTCTCATAATATTAGTCACACCTCTGCAAGTCAGAATTTGAAAGATGATTACTTATGGGGACAGCGATGGGTAAGAGATTCACACAGAGGTTCGCAAATCTCTTTATGGCCCATTTGTCCTATACGGCCCGGACGGCCCCGGTGTGGATCTCGTGCTCTAGAGGCATTTTCTTGATGACGCAATACTTATTTGGAAGGTGGGGTCGAGGAAAAACTTAAAGTGTTTCTGCAATTAGTCTCTTACAAGTGCAGCAGGAGTTTTAAATTATCTTGCTTGTTTTTGAATTTGCTGTGAGGGGGAGTTCTCACAGTTTTCTCCTTGCTGCTGATAGGTATTTGGATTGGGAAGTGCTGCAATTTTTCATATTTTCAAATAAAAAAAAATTCCACAACAGATGCAACTGGAGATGCATTTTGATGCATAGCTGTATTAAATTCTGGCTTTTGTGGTTTTCTGGAATCCAGCTTCAGTCATTATTCTAAAACAAATCAGATGGTACTTTATGCTTAGCTATTCACAAATACATTTACTGAAGAGAGCTGTGGGTGATTTATACAGATGATAAAGGGTGAAAGGGACAGTATTGAACAATTACCTAGCAGAGACCTTTCTATAGATCTGTGAACTTTGACTCATTTTCAGTAGTGCCAGTTTTGCAGTATTTGCTCAGCATAGATGGGTTGAGCCAATGAATTTCCTGCTAAGTTGTGTCGGAGACCCACTTTACATTTACTGCAGCTTCAGACTCAGAACTGGTATTGATCCTGATGAAAGGCTCACATCTGAGGAAGACAAGGACACTGCGTATTGCTATCACCAGAAACAAAACATTTTATGTGTGAATGTTGCTTGTGTCATTCTCAAAATCACACACAAGTATAGAACCGTGCATTGCTTCCATAAAACTGCAGAATAAAGGGGGCAGTAAAATAATAAAGTAAAGAGATGTAATTATCATTAAAGAAGATGAATGAGGTGTTAATAATTTAGAGTTGATGCAGGATTAAGCAAATTTTGTATGGAAATGTATGCAGCTTGAAAATGGACCAATCAAACCCCACCAAGGTGGATCTATTTTTAAAGAGAACCTGTACTGAGTAAAAATATTTAAAATAAACACATGAGGTAACTTCAAATGAACATTACATAGTTACCTTGCCATCAGTTCCTCTCAGAAGCTCACCATTTTCTTCTGACAAAAATCCCTTCCAGTTATGACAATATTTTGTCAGATCTGAAATATATCAGTCGCTGTCAATAAAATATCAGTTGCTGTCAGTTATAGCTGAGAGGAAATCTGATGTACCAGGTAATGTCCATGTTTCCCTATGGCACACGTGGGCGATGTTACAGTTTAACTGTGTGGTGACCAGAAAGCTGTTATGGGGTAATGGCCATTTTCAAAATGGAGGACGGAAAATTCCCTTGATCACAGTGAACAAACAGGACGTGGGAAAGGAGAAAGACACTGAGGAGTAGACTACATGGAAGGTAAGTATGACTTGTGTATGCTTATTTTGACTTTTAATTTTCAGTTCAGGTTTTCTTTAAGCTGCAACATTTGCATAATCCTGCATGAACTGAGAATTGCATCTTATTTACTATCCCTAATTACCTTGTAATGTATATCACGTACAACACACACACACACCACATGAGCTACATCAACTGGTATGTTAACACAGTGCGGCAAAAGTTTGCTAAAATTACCATGCACTCACAGAGCACTACAATTTTACCAGAATTTATGATGTAGAATGCATTGCGGAAGTAGTACAGCTTGCATTACCCTGATACACTTTTTTTTGTCTAATGCATATACAATAGCATTGCTAATGTTACCTAAGTACCACATGCTATGGCAGTGGCATACCTGTAAAACTGACATGTGCTATGTGCGCACAGGATAATCTTACTGGACTTTTGTGAATATGCTCCAATGTGGTGTACATTTTGACTTAAGTACATATCTCTGTGTAAAGGCCTGTACCCACCTTGCAATTCTTCCGGTGATTTTTCAGATGATTGGTGCTTTTTGAGTGATGTGCGGTCCTTTATGCAGTCTCGCGACGTGGGTACAGGTGCATGATCATGCAAATGTCACATAGCGTCGTGCGGGGATAATGACCGTCACAGCGGATCAGATCTCATCACATCCTTTGTGCAATATCACGCGTACCCGCCGGCTGGAAGATGAAGGAAGATGGATGGGGGGGGGGGGGGGGGGTACTCGTCGCTGGATCCATCTCCCTGCATCGCGAGGTGAGTACTTATCTTAAGTGATATCAATTAGTATAATCCCACTAGATGACTGAAGGTCATCCACAAACTCAAGGAAAGCCTGGATTTAATGGTAAGAATAAAATAAAAAAAAACCACAAGGGACGTTAAAATAAAGACGTATGTCATGCATTTGTCATAACTGCATTTAGAAACACATTACAGATTGTAATTCACATATAATGGCATTAAAGAGTGTTTTTAATATTTGTGTGGAGTTCATCTTTAAGTTATAGCACACCAGAATGAATTAGAGCCCTGTGGAGAGAGTAGTCTGCCAAGCTGTTGAATAGATTTCATACTGGGACTCGTGGGTGGTAAAATAATTACCATTACAAAGCGCTATGAATGGGATGGAGAAAATTAAAAGAAAATAACGGTGAATCCCTTTAACATTTGAATTCTTTTATTTCAGCTCAGGTAATGAGAAATATATTGGAGTTTCAGTCCATTGTCTTGTGAGGGAGGCAGACAGTATTCTAAAGCCGGTCATCAGCATTGGACTTTTCATTTTCATATTGTTTGCTGACGATTCAACAGCCAATGCAACTGCCAAGCGGTCATATTGTTTTATGACCTCTGCATGTCTGTGAACAGAACAACTCCCCTCAATTCCCCAGGACATTAGAAAATGATCCAGAAAATCCTGTTGGCCTTTGTCCCCAATAGCAATTATCTTCTGTGTTATGAACGTGTCCCTTGACATAGCAGTCACTGCCCAGTTTGTTTTTATGACCTGATAAGTTTTTTTACCCAGCTCTACAAAAGCTACCTACGCACAATAAACAGGAGCTACTCATGCAAACCATAGTCTAAGATCTTTCTCATTAAGGATTAGCCTACATAGCCATGATTTAAAGGGTAGATCTACTGACTTGTATGCATTACATTCTGTACATATGCCAATCAAACCTTAAAGACTTCCTTTTATTGTAATATGCAAGTGCAGCTTCACAAACAGATAATGGCATTTGTAACCACTATTCAAATAAGTTAACGCTTGGACTGACATAAAATAGATGAAGCACTCAGAGCAGTTGAAATGTTGAAATGGGCGCAAGACAGGTCCTGTTTAAAACAGGTGCCGGGGCCTTCTTAAATAGGGTTAAAGTGTACATGATGAGATAGACATGTGTATGTACAGTACAAAACATATTAATAATCAAGATGTTTTACTTGTTTTATTTTACTGCCTGAAAGAGTTAATTTCTAGGCACGGAAGTGACAGCTTCTGTCTTGTCAGTAGCTTGTCAGGAATATAGTAAACATCACTGATAAGCTGATTACAGCCATAAAAGTTTTCCTGACAGAATAAAACTTATGAGAGCAGAGGGAGATAAAATACATGAACTATTAACCTTTTTTCTAACTCTGGGACACTTATTAGGCTAGCACCGAGCAGGGGCAACAGAACATTCAATCTAGTTTGTAAATGTTTAAATATAAAAAAAAACATGAAATGTCTAAATAAAACATTTTTAGGAGTAGGAGCATAAATATAATTGTTTATCTCATCAGTTTATTTTCACCTCGGATTCACTTTAAGGATAGATGCCCATGGTGGAGGTGGTGTTTAAAAGTCAGTGTAGGGGGGTTGAGGTTAGGATCAGTTGCCTAAGGGGGGGGGGGGGCATTAAGGTTAGGCAACCCCCATTTAGGTCTACACCCACCAGGGGAGGTTTAGGATTAGGACTCCACTGGGGAAGGGGGGGGGGGGTTAAGGTTAGGCACTATCAGGGGAAGGTTCTGTGTGAGAGTAGGGGGAGGTTAGGTCATAGTAAAATATTGGTGAATTTTGCTAATATTTTACTATATGTATTAAGTAGTGGGATATTACCGATATACTACCACATCTATCCTGGTTGCTGGGTCTTTTGGGTCCCTCATCTCTTCAATTTGTTATCCTTTTCTTTGACCTTGTTTTTTAATCAACTTCTTTAATCATTTGCTTTAATATGTCTTTTTCTTATTTTATTGTCTACTACAATCTGCTTTTCTTTATTACAAGACTTCAGTGCCAGGAACCACTGTTCTTTTCTTGTCTTTCTTCACTATCTTGCCAGTGACTGATGATAATCCTAGTATTAGGTATTTTTATGCACAAGCTGTAGTCTCTCAGTAACATCAAGGACCATTTATAGTCATGTCATTTTGTGGTCAGGGACGTCACTTAGGGAACTTTGGCATGTGTAGTGTATAAATATACCAGGTGAAGAGATTTCCATCAGTTTTTCTATCATAAAGCAGACAATTAACAAAAGATTAAATCACAGGATTATAGGAAAAGCCAGGAGAGTTATATAGATTATAGAAGAGAGACCTCTGAAGACCTCTCAAGATTCTGCAATCGAGAAAAGACACTTTACACATGGGACATAATATAGGTTAGTTTTAAAGCTTGTACGTGTTTTTGCTTTTATTAAACGATTCTAACTTGAGAAATATTTTTTTATTTCATATTATCAATTGGGAATAGGTAAGGGGGCTGGAAAAGACCCACCTATTAATTTCCATGAGAGGAAGTCACTAACTTTTTATCCACCTTATAGGGGGAAAATCCCATTGCTATCATCCTTCCTGGAGGCAACAGTGATTGCCAAAGGACCAAATATCCAACAGCATATAGACCACTGCTTTGTAATGGGGATTTTATTGTCTGCCCTTCATACAAAAATACCAATCCTGAAAGACATGTGGGCTGGTTGAATCAGCAAGGGAGAGGAGTCCATGATTACTTTCTGGTCTGCATCCGTAAGGGGGCAAGACATTTTTTACTTGTTTGGGTCTTTTTTTATAAATAAATCTGTGCCTAGCAATGCTGCTGTATCCTGACAAGAACACTGTAATTAATGATTTAGCCAGCAGATGGCAGCTTATCTGAAGAGACATGCCAGCATGCCAGCTGCAGAGTAACGTATGATGTGTTTTTGTTGCTTATCCCATATTTTAGATCATTGCCATTTAAGCAGGTTGGACAATCCACAGGATATCAGGATCCCAAATGTCTGCTCACAGATCACATGCAGCTGTACTGCTTATGATGTGGATGTGTTTGTAACCGGTTCACTGTGACTACTTTAACCAAGAGATTATAAAAGAAAACATCATAATGAGTTATTATTATTGTTAATCGAACACATAACCGGAGAATAGAAACCAAGAATGATTGATGGAAATTATCCAAGAGGTAAAGAAAATTGTACGGGACAGAATAATTGGCAGGGCTGGATTTCCCACTTGGCACATGGCACAAGCTTCAAGGTGCCCATTTTGTTTCCCGTAGACATATTCCTTTTACCAGCAGAGAAAAATAATTAAAACAGTTAAACTTATCTAGAAATCTTCTAATTACACCCCGTGGCGAGACGGGCTACACTAGACGTGTTCAGTATGAAAGAGCCATGGCTGGAAGATGTGATGACGACTAGCATGCTACAGGCTGCCCCTCCTTCATAGCGATGTAAATGCAGCAGTTATGTTTGTAATGCATGAGCAGATATGTACCATATCTTATGATCATTACTACCATGATGATGCTCTCTTTATTCCTGCAGATATATTACTCCCAAAGATAACAGGCAGATTTAAATAGAGATAGCATCAATTGCATTCCAGCAATAGATTACAATCCTGAAAAAAGGAGATTTTTTAAATGAATTAAGGTTTAGGAAGAAAATGGGATCCCTAAAGCATCGTTTTTACATTTCTCTGCTTAAGAGACGATTTCACAGTACAGACAGGTGGTCTTAATTCCAAAGCCCTGAAATCCCGAAATGATGAAACACGTAGGAGACTCCCCGATGTATTCATTACACGTGATTTAAATATTGCTAGTTTAATTAGCTGGAATTTCTTTTCATAGTAACGGCTTATCAACAACTGTATCTGTACACGAGAACAATGACTGAAAACAGGGCAGAAACACAAAGGCAGTGGCATAGCATTAGGGGATGCAGAGGTGGCGACAGCACCAGGGTTCTTGGGCCAGAGAGGCCCTCCCTCAACCACAGTATTAACTCTTTATTGGAATAGTAGTGATCATTAACAAACTGTTCCCCTTTCCCTTCCTGCACCTCTGAAACTGTGTTGTCATTTTAGTGCACCATATCAAATGCTATGTATGGGGTGCCCAATGTAAAACTGGGGCCCAAACTCCTTACCTACGCCATTGCACAAAGATATAAGCAAGCAAGGGTTAACAGTATTAAACTTAAGCTGTTATGTGGGAAATATGCTGCCTATCATAATCTATCTGAAAATCCTTATTGCAGAACAGCAGTGCTGACTCTCTGACTGCAATGCTTTCTGTCCCCTGTACTGATGGAGAGTGTGGCTTAAATAGGCCTCACTTTGGGTCTAAGGTTGTTCAGCCAAACAGGAAATATTTTGCTTTAGTAGGTTCAATCCAGTGGCGTTGCAATAGGGGATGCAGAGGTAGCGACCACACCAGGGCCCCTGGACCAAAGTATCCCAGTATAGGCCTTTCTTTACTTTATTAGTTCTTTATTGGTACTAAGCTGGTAATGATCACCTCTATATGTGCTTTGGTTAGTTGTAACCATGAATGCATTGTACTCCTCCCCAGCCTATGACACTGGATGTCCTTGGCAGGTTTGGTGCGCCTTATCAATTGTTATGTATAGAGTGCTTGGGGGACTCCATGTATTACTCACACTGGGGCTCAGAGCTCCTCAGCTATGATACTGGTCTCATCCAAACTGGTGTCAGTAGCAACTAGAGCATCAAAAATGCAACAACGTGGCATAGGAAAATCTTGCTTTTTTTGAAGGGGGAAATGTACACAACCATAGGGAGGAGGCATGTTATTTAGCTATAATGGTGACATGGAAATATGCAAACCCTTCCATTAACAGCTTTGTGGAGTCCCTTAATGCTGGACATGCTGTTACTGATGGCTCATATTTGGGACTCCCAGCAGTGACACTGTACCTTTGCAGCTCATATATGTCAACATATTATTGTTAAGTACCTTGACTTGTACACACTATCAGCAGCCCCCCTAACACATTTTTTTTATACAGCTGTCATTCTAATTAAAGGAATTTTCTGTTCTAGTATGAGCAGAATAATCTTGGCAACTCATTATGGCTGTTAGGACACTGATAGCATAGAACTACCTGCAGGTTTATGAAAAAACTAAGCCTTTAAAATAAGCTTGTGAGTCTCACAATACAATGCATAATAGAGAAGATTGTATTCTGTGTGTTAATAATGCTTATTAATTTAATAAAGCAACTTTTACCTAAGCATTATGTAAATGATAATGCATGGAGCATTGTTGTACCAGATGTACTAGTAAGACATCAGGTTGCTTAAGGAATGTGTCACAATAATGAAGTGTGTGTGACGTGCACAGGAGTCTTTTATATATAAAGAATACACTTCCTATACATCAAAACAGGAAAAAAACAGAAACAGGTATCAATGAAGCGTCTTGCTTGAAAACACTGATATGATACTATTTAGTCAACCTACCCAATGCAGGCGAAAACAATGTGCTTGTAACTAAAATCTGATCTTTAAGTAAAAATAAAGCCATAATAAACAATGCATGTATTTCCCATTAGTTTAGCTTTAAAGAGAACCCGAGCCGAAGTTCAGGTTCAGAAACACATACTTACCTAAGGGGAGGGAAATAGCTGGGTCCTCTAGAGGCTTCCCATGCTGCCTTCTCATCCTTCACTGCTGCTCTGGGAAAGCGGCTGTGTTGTAGCACGGAGCCGCTAGTGCAAGAGGGACTCCAGCTTACCACGCCAGGTGCATCCTTACTTGTACAGCCATGCTTCTGCTCGACGATGAGCACGGCCCAATCAGATTACTGACAAGCTCTAATCTTTGGAGGGTATGCGAGAAGCAATATTGGACCGGAAAATGCAGTGGGAGGCTTCCCTTTTCTTAGGCAAGTATATGATTGTGTATTCAAGCTGCAGCTCCAGCACACTTTAAAGCTTTATTCTTCAAACTGAGGGTATAATTATAGGGGAAGCAGCCGCTGCATCTGCAGGGGGTGCGCAGAAGCTGTTTTGGTCTCACTTGTTATAGGTGGCAAGATCATGAAGGCCAAACTTTTATTATGACCCCTGGCAGATGGGCCTCCAAGCTGTGGAGGTCACCAATAAGAAAGGGGGTGTGGGGTGTAAATATTGGGAGTGTTGCATCAAAGTCTTCTTGGGGAGTCCCATGATTTACAGTTACACTGCCTGACCTCAAATTTTTTTTCCCACCAATTCCCTCTCCCTGAACTCCCCTACATAATCTAACAATTACTCCAGTAAGCCTCAGTTTAATATGTTTTTTTTCCAAAGAGGGAAAATATTTGGGCTTTGATACAATAGATCCTGAATGGGAACACCATTAAAGTTTTTCAGGGAAAATTCTGGTTGTTTGGTCCCTTAAGAGCCACTATAACAGTCACATGCAACAGAATAACTGGAGAAGACCGCCACATGTCTGACGTATGTATGTTGCACTTTTTTTTAGAACAACAATGTGTACATCAGTGGGGAGGGGACATTTTGTAAAAACCCTTATTTCAACATTAGCAGTCAGCACAAAGTCTTTTTTCATTGATTAAAAAAGTTGAGCTTGGCCTAGCTCAGAACCAGGATGAAACAGGTAGTTTGTGTGTCGGCGGTAATATGGATGCTGGATAGACTGTAATTTTTTTTGTGCTGGAAAATTTGATGTACAAGCTGTGCCTCCAGTACCAAAATTGTACACTGGGAGCTGAAGGTTCACCATGTAAACAACAATTTTAGAAGACTAATAGAATTGGACTAGTCAAATACACTTCCTGATGTTTTGGTTCAGCCCAATTCCAAGCTTTCATGACTTTCATGACAGTGTTAGAGACTTCTTTAGTGCAGTGGTACAATAACTCTATGCTGGTCACAAAGCTGATCCAGGCAGACTAGCTGGTGAGGGTCCAAAAATGAAACACTTATTAGTAATAGATCTTAAAGGACACAGTAAGAGAGATATGGAAGCTGCCATATTTATTTTCCTTTAAGCAATAGCAGTTGCCTGGCAGCCCTGCTGATCTCTTTAGCTGCTGTAGTATCAGAATCCCCCTCCTGAAACAAGCATGCAGCCATGGCCGGATTTCTGGGAAGGCCACATAGGCCATGGCCTAGGGCACCAGATAAACAAGGGGCGGCCTGCAGACAGTGGGCATTATTTGCAAGTGTCCAAACAAATGAAAGTGGTCAGGATAACTGCACTATTAGTACCAGCTGTCATCTGCCTGTGCTGTGCTACAGGCAGCTGCAGTCCGTTAACCAAACGTTTGTGAACAGTGTGTGACTAGCAAAAAGCCAGACCTTGTCCAATGACATAGCAGCAGCTGCAGGCAGTTACAGAAGGCCGGTTCTCACGTACTTGATGTGGGGGATGAAAGGACCAGGGGCCGCACCAGCAAATATTACAGAATACAGAAGGCAGCCTCTCACAGTACCCATTTCTTAATTATTGATTGGCCAGCGCTGTTACCCTGGAGACAGCAGTGGGTACAGGCCTCACTTTTATTGTTGCTGACCCCACCTATTGTCCAATTGTGAGCCACTTTTGACTATGTGTGTGTGGTGGATGGCTCCCACCACGCCCATCACCTGTAGATCGCTTGATTGACCAGTTCCCCCGTGTGACATGATTGATTCACTTCACGTTGCCATGAAGACCTCAGCACTAGCCGCAATAGTGGACACCATCGGCCCAAATTTTTTTGGGTGTCTGTATGTGTGGAGAGAGGTGGTACGATACGGTTTCGGTTGGGTTGGTTGGGGCGGCTGGTAATAGTCGGCCTTGGGCGGTAAGAAGTACAAATCCGGCCCTGCATGCAGCAAATCTAGTCACACTTCAGTCAAACATCTGATCTGCGTGATTGTTTAGGGTCTATGGCTAAAACTACTAGAGACAGATGATCAGCAGGACAGCCAGTTAATTTGCATTGTTTAAAGGAAATGAATATGGCAGCCTCCATATTCCTCCCACTTCAGTTGTCTTTTAAGTTTGTAATACAATAAATGTTTACATTTTATTGCTAGTGCAAGAAATAAGTAAATAAAATAAAAAAAAACATACATTCCCATTAACTGTACATATGTATTATGCTATTTTGAATCAACTATTTTTGCAATGAATAAATACGAAACTGAGGTTTTTTTTTCATGTACGTAACTTATTATTTTATAGATATGTAGCATTCCTTATGCAAAGCAGTATCTAAAATATTGTAATGAAAAGCATTCCCAGCTATATCATAGCTCTTTGAATAAGATCATACTTTATTTTATGCATGGCCCTGGTAATAATTTACCTACTAAGTCTTATATTCCCTCTGTTTTCCTTTGAACGCTTGGTGTCTAAAAGGTCACAGTGACCCAAAAACGACAGTCACTTTTAATTTGGTCCCAGTTCTAAAGAGAGTACACAGCTGTTTTGAGGATGTTCTAAAGCTCACCTTTAATTGGTTAGCGTTGGGAGTTTGAGATGGGTTATTAGTATACATTCACTGTAACACTTTAGCCAGATCATACTATCCCTGCTAATTAGATCAATTTTTTAACTCATTCAGCTGCCATGGAAATAATCTATCATGACTTTGTAGGCTGCTCTGGAGATGTCAGCTGCCTAGAGGCTGGGATTTATAATCCTACTGGATTTCATGATCGATTACCTGCTGCTGCCCATCTCTTACGAGATCTCACTATTAACTGCAGCTTTTATGCTTCAAGTCATAATAACTATTTTAGCTCTGCAAGACGTCAGCCATATTTTTGTTCTAGCCCGAGTGGTAATGAGAAGCTATTGCTGAGGCTTACACTAGCTGTTCCAGCACGGACACTTCATAATGAATTCATTTCAAAATGTCACTCATTTTCCTCCATTGCAGGCTGTCATTATTATGCACATTGGTAGAGTTATGACTAATTAGTTACTTACACATTTTATTGTGCAGCCCTCCAAGGATTCCCAACTGAACCCTCTGTATTTATGCGTTTCGAGTGCAAGGTTAGACGGGGAAGAAATGTTATAAGCAGAAGGAACTGTGTCTACCTTGTATACAGTTAACCTGCCTGCCGCAATTAGTGCTTGCAATTATCCACATTCTATAGACGTAATGATGATTATGCTTGTTAAATTGCACAATATATATTTTTCATGTTTTCAAATTCTGCAGCACTGTCGGCTAACAGATGTGCTTGATACTTGACTGTCATATTTTAATTGTAATCCTTAGGGAGAATATTAACTGTAGAAGAAAATAGTAGTCAGGGATACACCTGGAAACTCACAGAGCGTCAGAATAGCCTCCCCCTAAAACATCCATTCCAGACACGTCAAGTTTGAAAGGGATAGCATGGGGCATTGCTTGATACTATTAATTTGTACTGTGACCTCAATCCTGCAATAATTTTTTTTTCACCTATTCCCTCCCATCCGCCATATTTAACTTAATACCGCAACCCAGGACCACAATCAGGTAACTACAACCAGTACTGCCATATGGGGCCTGAACAAAGTCTGGGGCCTAGCTCCCAACAATGGCAGTTTAAAAAATGCAGGAGAGCAGGGCTGGTTCTAGACAGGCACATATGAGGGGGCAGTCAGAAATGTGAAGGGGGCGTCACTGTCAGAAATGTGAAGTGACATCACTGACTAGACCAGAGTAGCGTTGCACAGATCTCCTTTGCGGCCAGGAATAGGAAGTGTTCTGCCGCCACCCGCTGCCAGCCGCTTAAATCTGGAGGGGGGTGCATATGCAGAGCTATGCACAACAGTAGGCTTGAGATAGAGCCTCGCCTTCTCCAGCACTAGATGTCCTGTGCAACTGTGTAAAGAGTGGAGCAGGAGGGTTATTAAAATGTAAGCACTGTTTTTTACCTAGCACTTATAGGTTCACAATGATGTGTGTAGCACTGGAGGAGAAGCTACACACGACCAAATTGTTTACTCTTTCATTACTCCATTTCCCATCTTCTTATTGCTGCCTCCATGGCAGATCTTGTACTTCTAGGATCTCTGTGCTCTAATGCATTCTTCTCTACCAGGGACCCCATCGCCAGCACCCTCCTCTCACACAAACCCCCACCCAAAATTGCTGTAGCAGGCAGGGCAGAAGTGTTTCATAATATAAATAAGATCACCAGGGCCGGCCCTAGACTTTTTGCCGCCTGAGGCAAATTTTTAAAAAATTGCCGCTCCGCCGCCGAGCTGGAGGGGTATCGGGCAGGATGGGGGTATTGGGCCAGCGGCAGGGAGGGGGGTCGGACCCCCCCTCCCTCGCCTGGGTCCCCCGTCCTCCGCTCCCCTCCAGCCTTAAATAGAAGCAGCAGCTATGTGTAAGAGGAACAGGCGGGGAGGACACTCACCTCTTCCCAGCGTGCGCTCCACCGACGTCACTTCCTGCAGCGTTGCAGGAAGTGACGTCAGTGGAGCGCACGCTGGATCGAGGAAGAGGTGAGTCCTCCCCGCCCGTTCCTCTTACGTAGCGGCTGCTTCTATTTAAGGCTGGAGGGGAGCGGAGGACGGGGGACCCAGGCGAGGGAGGGGGGGGTCCGACCCCCCTCCCCGCCGCTGGCCCAATACCCCCGTCCTGCCAGCTACCCCTCCAGCTCGGCGGCCGGCTCCCCGCACCCACGGACGGGCGGGTGCCGCCCCTGGAAATTTGCCGCCTGAGGCAAAAGTTTTACCCCGCCTCATGAGCGGGCCGGCCCTGAAGATCACAAGATGATAGGCTCAAGGGAGATTAATACATGTACCCAACTGAGTGCTTGCTTCACTGCTGCTTACACCCAAAATAACTTCCAAAAATAAATATTAATGGCAAATATTACCAAATTTGGTTTTAAGTAGGACTGGGGAAGAATCTGTGTGCATGGATAAGGAACTGGCGAATGGAGAAAATGCAAAGAGTTGTGGTCAATGGATCTTATTCAAAATGGGTGACTGTTAGCAGTGGACTCCCACGGGGGTCGGTATTGGGACCAGTACTCTTCAATTTATTTATGACCTAGTAGATGAAGTAGAAAGTAATGTTGCCAAGTTCAATTCTTGTATGCAGCAATGTGAATCACGGCAGTATTATCCTAATTTTCGGCAACTGTGCCAGAAGTTTGATAGTAGCACGACCCATGGTACTCGAGTAGCACAGCTATTGCTATGGTAATCAGCATTTCTAACGTGCATTACCATAGCAATGATTATGCTACTCAAGTAACGCGGGTCACACTAAGGCTCCCTGCACACTACATCCGATTCTGATTTTGCTTTTTAATCTATTTTTATATGCAATTCCGATTTCCGATTTTTAATCGGTACTGCATGCTACTTTTTTTCTGCATTTTTTTATAGCATCCAAGGAAAATCGGAATCGCAAATCGGAATTGCAGTGTGCAGTGAGCCTAATAGCTTGACTCACTGTACTTGCTGCCGGAAGAAAGGGTAATATCGCCAACCACTGTCTGTGCATGCCAATATTACTGCAATTTTGTGCATACGCCCCTATTTCTCTCTCTATTTTTAATTTTGGTCATACATATTTCAATTGCAATCTTACAATGGCACTTTTAATTGTCATCTTATTATATCCATGCAAAATCAAACTGACAAGTCAAGAACAATTAGTAGCAGTCAAAATCTATGCCTACATGTCCAACATTAGACAGCATTACATAGTAGTCCATCAGTCAGAAAGTAGCAATACCTAAATAAAATAATGGCAACATAGTAAGTCAGACTTCCTCTTTGTATTGTAGCATCCCTTTACAGTTTGACTAGTTACTTCGAGGTTAATTATTTCTACCATTCCCCCCAATTTAATCAATTCAATCAAAAATAAATATTGCTTTCCCCCTATTCTTATTTTCTGCAGTGCTTTCTGGGATATATGACTCAACTAGCTAGGTTAAAAGAGGCCTCAAAATCAAATAAAACCCCCCTTTTGTTATTTTAATCATTATGTATCACTATGGGAGACCAAAGACCGCGATAACCACTGCTCACTCTGAAAAATTCAATCAATACTATAACAGTATAAATTCATTGGGGGAACACAATGTGAGCGCTTTCCAGTCTGATGTTGTGTGATGCTTTCCAGTTTGTAAGAGAGAATTAATAGCATTACTTTATTGACTTCATTTTTCACAGTCCCTAGGATTTGTCTTTAAATTTTTCCCTCAGTGGTTTATTTTTGGGGGATACTGTGTTTCCCCGAAAATAAGACACTGTCTTATATTTATTTTTGCTCCAAAAGATGTGCTAGGGCTTATTTTGGGGGGATGTCTTATATTTATATCAGGAAGTGTATCTCAGCAGAACATTTGCTGTTCCTTTGTACTGTGCTGATCCTGGATTTGAAGGTATGCTACTGTAGTGATCAGGCACCCACCCTGTTATCCCTGCATACAGCTGATAACCTGGATGTGTGCTGGGATGACAGGACAGGTGCCCGATCAGTACTGCACCGCTGTGTCACTGCTTACTGGCCACCTCTTTAACTTCCGCTAGGGCTTATATTCGGGGTAGGGTAGCATGTTTAAAATTCCAGCTAGGGCTTATTTTAAGGGTAGGTTTTATTTTCAGGGAAAGAAGGTACCAAGCTTGCTACAGCATTTTATTCTTTGTGTAAATATTCCTGTTTTCAGTAGGGAATACTCTGTGGGAGTAGTTGACCAGAAAGCAGCCAACACAACACAATAGGCTCAGTTCACACAGAATGAAAGTTGTTGATACACAAAACTTCACTCAACTCATGATTTATCTCTTCTTATCTGTGTATCCCATAATTTACTCTTCTTATAGCTGAAAAGTAAGTAAGGTGAGATATCTTCATACAGAGCAAAGTCAAAATGAACTTCCGCACACTCGTGTAAATCCTCATGTTAATTAATTCACACAAATTAATGCTGTCCCTACAGCTAAGTTAAAAGCGGAGATCTTCATTACAAGAATAAAGTCTCTTGCGTAGTCACATACACCACATAGAGTTATCCCAGTGTTGTATGTGTCCTGTCCTAACTCTGACCCTTTAACATCAACATACATAACATCACCATTTAACATCAACATAAACATGCACGCATTCAGTGCATCTAACTTAGCTGTAGGGACAGCATTGATTGCTGCATGATTTTTGTGAATGGATTCGCATGAGGATTTGCATGAGTGTGCAGAAGTTCATTTTGACTTTGCTGTTTTGCTTGCCACACCCCTTTCAGCACCTCCCTATTATATCTGTGTTTAAGTGTTCTAGCTTGAGGTGAGGAGCCTGGATTTTTTTTTATCTTCATACAGATGTCTGACTGCAATGCCTAGTGTCACTTCATTGGTAGTTGTGAACTTTAGTAATGTCTTCGCTTATCTACCTAAAGATGTTAGAAACTAAAAGGTGGACTGGAGCATGGCATTTGATGGCCAGGGACTGGGCCAAGGCAGCTTATAGCTGTGATTTTGCAAGCTCCACCATGACTAGCAGAATCCCCACACCTGGGTGCTAGAAGCTAGATCTGACAATGTAGATTAGCTAAGCTTCAATGGCAAGATATGTGTACAAAATAGGTAGAGGGTCCAGGTGGACTTTGGATCAGCTAAACAATCGATATAAGATTGATATAGATGGATATTGTTGTGCACTGTTCAATATTTTGTCAGATGTAAGCACTAAGCAGACATCTGATGTAAAAAAAAATTACTTGTGGGGAGGAAAAATAATACTTACTTCCTAAAGAGTTTCTATCTGATTATCGAGCCCTCCCTTCTTTCCTTATTTCATTCTTCTTCAGGAACACACTTGTCTTTCAGTTTTCTGCGCGCGTTTTCCTGCATACTTTTTCTGCACACCAAGTGTGTTTCTATGCAGGAAAACGCGCACGTTTTTTCACAGAAGCTGATGTAGTTGATAGAGAAAACTGACAACATGTGCAGAATCAGGATGCAGAATGTCAGGTTTTTTTTCTGCGTGCGAACAACATATTAAGTGGGCACTAGCCCATTGATTAACATGAGTTCTCACTTTTTCTGTGCAGAAAACGCGCACGAAAACAGTCAAGTGTGTTCCCTGCCTCACAGTTCTGCTGTAACTTTCAGTTGGGCAACAGAATCTTCAGGCCCATTGAGCTTGCAGGCAGCTTCCGAACACCTTACTTGTTATGTGGTTACTACTAGCCTGTTAATCAAGGCACCTCCTAGCAGATTTCTGAAAATGGAGATGTGAATGTATGAAAAAGCCAGCAAACATTTTAGAAAGTTAAGCTTTTCAGCGCTTGGGAGTTATTGTTGTTGTAATGCAGATCCATATCTGCATTAAGGTGCCCATTAACGGTACAATTTTTCTATCAGATGCGATCTTTCAACGCAATTTGAATGATCGTAACTAATCGGAAAGGCAATTATCAATTATTTCTAGTAATGGAATGATTTAAGAAGGTCTTACATTCTGATTCGATCATAAAATCCAAATTCAATAATTTTTCCTTTTCCAGTCGACCAAAGAATCGTATCACATCAATTTGTGCCACAAACGGTGCAGTTTTCTATACAATTTGATCATAAAAAGTGTATTAAAAGATTGAATCTGAAAAAATTGTACCGTTAATGGACCCCTTACTAACGTGTGGACATTACAGTGGTATTACAGTGAATATCTTAGATGTGGTGATATGAAGATGTTTTTACTGACCTACCAATATCAGGAGATCCTAAATAAAGAAAAGCAGGGCTGAGTATCAGAGGAAGACTTCCTGACTCTTTGGAGAAGTCAATATAATGCTTTCTTCACACAGGATTAGTTTGAACTCTATGCCCTTAATGTAGCTTTAATTACAGTGAATCATTAAAACATCTTTTTGCCTTTCATTAGTGCAAGGTTTGCAATTTTAGACATTAGAGAGCAGTGATACTGGGTACCTTTTATTGCTACTTTCACAAGCCAGACAGAACCATACAAAATGATATCTTGTAGGCAGGGGCACATATTCTTTTGGCTCTATGAAATAAGTAACTTGTAATCAACTTTAGTTTTAAGATGCAATCTACTTCTCATTGTTTTTAAAGGGAAGGTTCAGGCAGCGCTTAAAAAAAAAAAAAATCCAAATCCACTTACCTGGGGCTTCCTCCAGCCCATGGCAGCCAGGCTGTGCCCTCGGCGCTGCTCCGCAGGCTCCCGGTGGTCTCCAGTGGCGAGCCCGACCTGGCCAGGCCGGCCAGGCCGGCTGCCAGGTGGGGCTTCTTCTGCGCTCCACAATGAGACCACCGGGAACCTGCAGAGCGGCGCAGAGGGCACTGCCTGGCTGCCACGGCTGGAGGAAGGCCCAGGTAAGTGGATTTTGATATTTATTTATTTTTTAAGCGCTGCCTGAACCTTCCCTTTAAAAGAGAGCTGTTTAGGTTCCTTTTAATCCTTCACATTAATTCTGGTGCTTTCAGGACATGCATTTATGTCATTATAATATAGTTATACTGTTAAATACCTCCAATTCCTTGTGAGGGGGGCCAAGTGACAGAGATGATTGAAATAAAAAGTTTTATACCAGGGGCGTACCTTGAAATCCCCGGGCCCCCCTGCAAAAAAGAAAAAAAATCCGCCCCCCCCCCCATTCAGGGGCAGGAGGGGTCGCAGCATAAGGCCAGGTTCACATTAGCATTCCCTGTCCGGATTCGCCGGGCCAGATCTGGACCGTATACTGTACAAACGGAACGTACGTTCTGCATAGCAATGCAAAGGCTATGCGGACGTTTACACGTGTCCGTTCCGTACAGTACGGAGCCGGACCGGTTCCGGACTCCGGACACTTTTCCAACATGCGCTATTTTTTGGGTCCGGATCTCCGGCCCACGCACCCGGACCGGAGCCGGACCTGAGCCTGACAGCTACATCCGGAACACAGAAACCTATGGGAAACGGAAGGCACAGAACACACTGCCTACAAACACCTGACGTTCTACCCCACTTCCTATGCGTATCCAAGCGGCCATTTCGGATGGGGACACATGGGCCAAGCATGTCTGGAGTGGAGCAGCAGTGACAGACGTGCTGGAGCTGTTTGGCAGAATGTCGGAGGTGGAGGTGAGGCCTACAGCGGAGGAACCTGATTCTACAGGTGCACCAGGTGCGCCTTCTGCTGACCCCAACATTTTTTTATTTAAATTTCGCTATTTTTTGCCCATGGATCCGGATGGCAGCCTGATGCATGCCTGATGCAAACGGACCGGATCCGAATTGGATCCGGATCAGAACCGTACGGTTCCGATACGGATCAGGTCCTGATCCAATCAGGATCCGATCAGGATCCGGTCTGTTTGCATGACAAAACGCAAGTGTGAACGGGGCCTAAGAGGAGAGTGTGGCAGATCGGTGGGGAGGGGAGAAATCCCCCCCCCTCCCTCACCTTGGGCTCTCCTCTCAGCGCTCCCCCTCCTGCAAACATTGGTGGCAGTGGGCAGGCAGCAGCGTCGGTGGCGGCAGGATGATACATTACCTCCTTCTCGCTGGAGGACTTCCGTTCTCTAAGAGAGCTTCTTGCAACTTCCTGTGTAAACAGGAAGTTGCTCTTAGAGTACGGAAGTCCTCCAGCGAGAAGGAGGTAATGTATTCATCCTGCCGCCACCGCCGCTGCTGCTGCCTGCCCGCTGCCACCAATGTTTGCAGGAGGGGGAGCGCTGAGAGGAGAGCCCGAGTTGAGGGAGGGGGGGGATTTCTCCCCTCCCCACCGATCTGCCACACTCTCCTCTCCTCCTGCCCCCAAAAGTCCCTGAGCGGGGCCCGGGGGGGTCCCCGGTTCCCCCCCCCCCCTGCGACGGCAGGGGTCGCATCCCCTATTGGTGCGCCAGTGTTTTATACATATCTGGGGCTTCCTTCATCTCCCTTCTGACTGACCGGTCTCTCGCTGTCCTCCTGCGCCTTAAATCCTCTGCAATTCAGCATGGTAATTCCGCTAGTCGGAGTGTGCTGTGCATGCACGGTCTGCATGCACGGCACGGCCAGAAAGCGTGGTGCTTTCTGTTTTGCTGTATAACCGTTTGAATATGGAAATAAACTTACAAAAATGTCTCCTATAAGAGTTGAGCCCAGATTGGATTGTATGTGTATGAACATTATCAGATATTGCCAGGCTCAAAACCAAGTATCTCAGCATGCATGACTGCTAAGTACCCCTTGCCAAAGAGCACCTGTCTTAGAAGTGGCTGCAGGTAGAGCCTCCTGATACATTTAAGGTGACAGCACGCACAGGGGCCTTTGCATTATCAGTAATTGCAATCAAATGAGTGACTTCCCTGAGTAATTACTTACATGTGCATAATTACTATTAGAAGCGAAATTACGTCCAATTTCATAATTAAAATCACTTTGTTTCTATAGAAAACACAAAATTGCAAAATTAAACGTTAAGCGCAAATTTGCAGCAAAACGGAAATTATGCTTACGGAATTTTGAATTATGGTTTGCAATTATGAAATTATGAATTTGGGGCATAGCGGAAAAATTTGCGTCTGTTGTTACGGAAACGCAAAACTACACACATTTCGGCTCAGCAATACACAAGCATAAAGAAAATGACAGGACCACACGCAGGATTGCTGATACACACATGCAGTGAGCAGTGGCACTGGTGCGCCTCACCATTTTGTCCTATCCTTCCCGAAGACTGTTCGCCCCTGCTGGGCAAGCTTTTGATTTTACAATAACCTAATGTCCATCCCACGTGCCATACTCTCCTGTGGTTTGCCTACCACTGACATATTGATTATTCTGCTGCAGTCTTTGTGAAAATCATTTGAAACTTTGACACGCTGCCAATAGAGGAAAACATCATCAAGAAAACAATATCTGGAAAACATATCATTCAGATGGCTGCAGGTTGTCTAATGATAAATAGGGGGATGCAGTAGTTGACCTGAGGGGCATAAGAAATGGGTAATTGATCCACAAGTTGGCGACAAGAATATAATCCTTTTTTGGGAGTCACAATTTTTTGATTGTCCTAAATATCAGTAGATCTTTTTTTGTTCTATTCGCAGAGCATCTCGCAAATACTGAATACAGGCAATCAGGATTCATGATTTGCCTCTTACTGGATAAGCTGAATCTGAATGCACATAGTCAGAAGAAGTAAAAAATTGTTTGTCTTCATTAGGGATACATTCACTCCATCCTTTACCATCATAACCACTACCACCACCATCATCATCTTATCATTATTATGTGCCACTACCTTCTAAGGTACTGTACTGTTAGTGACAGAAGCAATATGTTTATGTAAAACAAACAAGGATGATGCAGATAATGCAAGGCACACTGACATCATCCTGATTCATTGGTCAGTTTTTATTTTATATGTCTTCTGTGACTCGCTTTAACTAAAATGCAAATCCTACTATGCTGAGCAGCTATTATTGTATGGGAAATTCATAGCCCCTGCATGCTAATGTATCTTCTTTGGAAATTCAGCTCTGCAGCTCTGGAATTATCCTATATCATGGAGGATTCCTCCTAGCAGAATCCAGAATTCACTGGGGTTAATTTATCAAGACACATGCAAAGACACTGTAGCAAAGTAATGCAGCTGCCCAAAAGCAACCGCTCAGACTTCACTTCATCATGAATTCAGCTATACTCATATTCTTCATTGTGGCTTTGGATTTCCAAATAAATGTCATCATTGATTAAAGTGGACCCACATTAAAAATACAAGATTTCAGAAATAACATCTATTTTCTAAATTATAATAATAAATAGCAGCCTTTTTTCAGCTGCATGATGGCAAATATAAAATATTTTACATCTATTGGAGGAACCCCTCCCTTCCTTTCATATTACCCGGACAGAATTCGGCAGACTGGTGGAGAAGATAAAAAAACAAAACACAGGCTGCTACTGATGATGTCACAGGGGAGGTGATCTCAGCTTGTGTGAGATTCCACATAGATGACGCCTTTTCCTTCAACATGTATGCACAGTATTGTTTCTTAAAACGGGATTGTTAGCCATTAAGATAAAATTCCATTTACCCACTGCACTGTGTTTATTATGCAGTCTACAACCTGACCCTGCATTGCAAGCATTCCAATATAACCATAAATGGTTCTGCTGTAATAAATCTTATCTCAGTTCGCCTGGCTCTATTTGTTACATTGCCATGGAGAATGAAGCTTGTTAACTCCCCTACCACATTCCTGCTCCTCACTGATTGGCTGAGGGCAGTTCAATGTGACACAAGGCTGAGAAGGGAGAAGCTGCTAAAATACAATCTATGATGTGCTGGCATGTGTTTACAAGGCAAGCTAGCTATGACAGTGCAGTTTCTAGGGAAAAAAGAGGGAGGAAATTACATCAGGATTGGCTTCAGTCAGAGGCAGCAAATATGGATATTGCCTGAAACAGTTTTCTCTTTGTTTACTATATAAAATTCCCTGAAATAAAAAAGTGGACAGTACAATACATATCTTATGTAAGTAGAACAAGTATCTACTTATCTACGTGTTTTTTTTCCTGGGATAGTGTGGTTGTCCCTGCTGCTTTAAAGAAGAGGGTAATTGTGCATTATCAATTCCAAGTGCCAGAACAACAAGACCCATAATGCATCCCTTTAGGACAGTGGTTGAAGCCATACAAAGCATTCCTTTTTCCATTTGTGAGACAGGTGTACATCAAAATCAGTGACTCTATAGTACACCTTTCTTCCTTAACTCTTTCACTGTCAAGTTCACTCTCTAATTGTACCTCTGGTGGCAAGTTTGTTCTTCCTCTTATTGCGTACAAAACAAAAACACACATCACAGACTGAAACCTCATGAAATTTTCCTTAAAGTGGACCTGAACTCTTGCCCAGGACAGAAGGAAAATGTAGAGAAATGCACCCTGTATGTATTGCAAGAGTTTAGCCTGTTTAATTCCTGCTCATTTGTGTCTAATCACAAGTTTGATCCTCCCCTGTGTCACATGACTGCCTATGGCAGATAAGCAGATAAGCCCATTTGAAAACACAGGCTGTAAACAATATGTCTTCTTCAATGAATCAGGGAGTAGAAACTGTGTAGATTTATTTTAGGATTTGTATCAGCTGTAACAAATACATCTTTTTGTTTAAAGGTTATTATGTTGTGCATCTTTTAGAGCAGAGAGGAGTTCTGAGTTCAGGTCCATTTTAACACGTATCAATTCTGAAAGTGGGCTTCCTATAGACTTCAACTACAGTATCACCAATTAAATATGTCCCCTGATCCATTTCCATGTTCAACGAATTTGTGTTTCTATTACAAATACACTACAATCATGACTTGGAGTCACACTACCCCTTGTCTTCTGTCACACCTCTCACAGCTGGCACATACTGTAGATTTTCCAGCATCAAGGACTACAATGTATATACCAACCAGCTGAGAGCAGGTTCACCAGAGAATCAGGGCATGCATGCACACAATCAAATGAACAATCTGTGCACAATCTCCCTGATCATTTAATTTCAAATAAATCAACTTTAAAGTACCTGGACATGGGGCCCAAACCTTCACTACTTCCTGGAACACAGACTGCCACTTCTATAGGCTGAAATATTCTCAGAGAGGTTCTGTTTATGACTGCCTTCTTGTAACTTAAAAGCAGGATAATGTAATCCAAGCAGCAGGCTCCACCCACAGCACCTGGAACTGTCTCGCACACTCCAACAACTTCTGGCCATGTGTTTACATTGTTAAGACAACATCTAAAAAAGAACTATGAAATGCCAGACGGCCACTGGGTTTGTACATTACTTCCTGGAGTCCCAAAATACAATGCACAGGCGGTGATGGTACATATCTATACAATGAATTAGGCCAAACTACACCTAATTTTTATGCCTAGAAAAACACTACCAAATATACAATAAATACTTGTCTGTGTGTAGGTTTTTTTTTTCAGGCATTTCAGAAACACCCATATAAACAAGGTCATCCTCTATATGGCAAACCAGTAAATCTCTGGATCAATATATTGCTGTGCATTACTGGAATATCACCCTTTTTAATTGCAGTTTAATTGCAGCTTCCATATTACCGTCCACTGCTTTGGCTATTTCTCAATTTTAGGATATCACTACAGCAGTAATAGGTTATGAAAATCTAAGGAATTCAGCTGCACAGCAGTCTTTAATATTGATTAGTATTAAGTAGCAATTCAATTCCGAAAATTCTAACCAAAAACAAAAACAAATTGTTTTAAATAAGCTATAGATCAATCAACTGTGTTTGTTAGCAGGTCCAAAAGGAGTGGTACATGTATAGTGAAGGAGTGGACAGGGTACAAAGATTAAAGGGTTAATTGTAAAAGGTGGCAGTAAGACGGCAAATAAAACAAAATTATTCTCACTTCATTAAGAAAACATTATTCCAGTTTTCTGTGACCTGGACATGCCCCTCTATCCAGCAGCAGAAGCCCAAAGTGTTCAGAAACACTGGGGCAGCTTTATCAAATCTAGTGCAAGGAAAGCAAAACTGGTGCAAACAATTCTTTATGCCTCCAACCCCTTTGTTATAATGGGCAGAGATTGCAGGTAGTCAATGGTCAAGTGATTGTCACTAGAGTCCATTTGTATGCTTCCATTATGACCTGGAGATCCCAGGCGTTCTTGCTGTATGCTGATAAGGGGATCCACTAAGGATCCAAAACATTGGTTTAATTACATTTGTTTATAATATGTGTTATTGTTGTCATATTTCGCTGTCAGTCTTACAATAAATAAAACCACCTTTAAGCCACCACACCCATCTTGATATAATATATACGGTGACCAGACGTGCGCGCGCCGCATATGCCCCCAATTTTCGGCGCGGTGCGCTTAGCAGGCCGCAAATGCCCCCTCCCGGCCTTTTTTTGGTATGGCGCCCGCCCCCCGTCCCAGGTTGTACCCAGAAAAATCTGGTCACTCTATAATATACCACTCCAGAAATGTACCCTATTGAAAGATGTGTTTTGGGAATGTATAACGTGTTTAAAGGATAGCTATCAAAGTTGATGTTTAGAGTCTCTGCCATAATGAATGCTCTTCAAATAACAGCACCCCTTTTCACAAATGGATTTTCCTGTTCCTTGACACCGACTTCACATCTATGGGACTCATTTAACCACCCTGGCGTTCTGATTAAATCGCCAGGGTGGCTGCGGGAGGGTTTTTTTTAAATAAAAAAAAAACTATTTCATGCAGCCAACTGAAAGTTGGCTGCATGAAAGCCCACTAGAGGGCGCTCCGGAGGCGTTCTTCCGATCGCCTCCGGCGCCCAGAATAAACAAGGAAGGCCGCAATGAGCGGCCTTCCTTGTTTTGCTTATATCGTCGCCATAGCGACGAGCGGAGTGACGTCATCGACGTCAGCCGACGTCCTGACGTCAGCCGCCTCCGATCCAGCCCTTAGCGCTGGCCGGAACTTTTTGTTCCGGCTACGCTGGGCTCAGGCGGCTGGGGGGACCCTCTTTCGCCGCTGCTCGCGGCGAATCGCCGCAGAGCGGCGGTGATCAGGCAGCACACGCGGCTGGCAAAGTGCCGGCTGCGTGTGCTGCTTTTTATTTCATTAAAATCGGCCCAGCAGGGCCTGAGCGGCAGCCGCTGGCGGTGTTGGACGAGCTGAGCTCGTCCAGACCGCTCAGCTGGTTAAACAGTACAGTAGGGGACAGAGGGGAAAAAATAAAAATGACAATAACTATTTATATTGCCTATGCTGCTCCTTCGTATCACATGTGTTCTGCCCTTAACATCAACTTTGATTGTTGTAGTTTATTTAACTGGTTGTTTTGTGCTTTTTTTCTTTTTTTTCTCATTTCCATCTTTCCTGGCTTGCCTTAGTAACAAGAAAGTGAGAAGATAATTGGTTGCTAGGAAAGGGGTTGGAAATCTCACATAAATAGTAATTTATAAGGGTTTAATCTGCTACGATTTAGCATACAGGTGCTAATCATATTGCATTGTTTAAAATGAAAAAAATATGGCAGCCTACATATGCCCCTCACTTCAGGTGTACTTTAACTGCTTTTAGTTAAAAGTCAAAAAATTTAAAATGGCTAAAAATGATATTCTTATGAGGAAGCTCCTGTTTCCTTCTCTAGTCCTCCTCACTGCATGTTCCTACAGCATAGCTGTAACTGCCTCAGCATCTCTTCACCAGGAAGTAACTGAGTACAGAAAGGGCGGGGCTAATGATGAGCAAGCCTTCCCTCATACAGATTTACTTTTTACTGACAAGATTTTCTCACGGAAGTACTATGCATGTTGTGTAGCAACTCAGCTTAAAGCGGACCTGAACTCAGAACCTCCTCTCTGCTCTAAAAGATATGCAACAGCATAATAACCTTTACAGAAAAACATTTCTTTGTTACAGCTGATACAAATCCTGCAATAAATCTGCAGTGTATCTACTTTTTGCTTTCATAGAGGCAGACATATTGTTAACATCCTATGCTTTCAAATTAGCTTCTCTGCTGTAGCTCTGCTGTATCAAAATAAAACTTGTGATTAGGCGCAGATGAGCGGGAAATAGACAGGCTAAACTCTCTAAATACATACAGGGTGTGTTTCTCTATGTGTTCCTTCTGTGCTGTACAACAGTTTGGGTCCACTTTAACACATTGCACATACTGGAAAGAAGAAAGTGGATGGTGCAGAACTGACCCATTATTTTATATGGGCCTGTTCTCCCTGTGTCTGTTGCAGAGCAGTAGATACTTTGCTGTTCATCATCATAATGAATGGCACGTGTCAGCACCTTATTGCAATGGAACACAGGAATGTAGCATTGAAATTAAATGTAGAGAACATGTCTTGTCTAATTAGGCTCCTTCCATGCAGCGTGATTCCTGTTAATAAACCCTACATGGTCAAATAAGCTTTCAAAACTATTTAGGAATAAAAGAATAAAGAAATGCAAAAAAATGCATTATATTGACAATTTATTGAGATAACTATATGCAAAGAGCAGCAACATGATGTAATCCTTTGTAATCGCATATATCTTGGAAGTGTAGAGTGCTTAGATTTACATAATAAACTCAGATTTGTGAAACAAGAGATTTTTTGTTTATCCTGGCAGTGCTTGTCAAAGCATTCAATCATTTGCTAGTGTTTCTGAAACACAGTGGCACCAGTGTTATCATAAACTAGAAACAAGGGAGTTTCCAGGCTCTTACAAGTCATAGATTCACAGAGTCTGCAATTCACAGTCAAAATAATTTAAAGCCATACTAAAGGGGGGAAAGGGAATGAAAAACAAATGAAAAAAGAGAACTGGTAATGACTAATTTTGATAAGTGTTGCAGTGCTGCATTACAGCATTTACACTTCACCTCATTACCTACCTCCCATCACATTTTTATGAGGTAGAATAGGTGTGGCCTTTGTGTCACCAGCTGACTACCAGTCATTCTCACCCAAGTTGCAAGGATCATAGTTGAATGTTCTCATTCTGGTGATGCTTGTCCCCATTCATAAACAGTCACAGTTCCAGGCAGCTGCCTGATGGGGGTCTGACAGAAACGTTTTTCCGATCAACTAAATTGTTGTTGAATGATCACCATTAGAATCATTTACAATCAATTAGGAATATCAAGGTTTATTTTCTGCCAATCCAATTGCATTTATCTGATCAGATGGGTGATTCCTTGCTGACAATTGTACCGTTAGTGGACACCTAAAGAGACCCAGCAGTGAAGGAAAGAAATAGAAGCTGTCATATTTATTTTCTTCTAAGCTATGGCAGTTGCCTGGTTTTCCTTCTGGTCCTGTGCCTTTGATGGCCTTTTCGCACTGTAGGTTGTGCTGCAATATGGTCACAACACAGCACTGCCAAAAAGTCGCTAGACACTATTAGACATGTGTTAGCTAAAAAGTCATTAAGCATGAGGTGCAACTATACAGTGAAGCATATAGTAAAATGAAAATATGCTTCACTGCCAATGTAAATGCACACATTACCTTGTTAACATACTGCAGGCTGTACGTTACTGTGCCAGAACCTGCCACACCGTGCTTTATGTGAAAGCCCCATAGCAACACATCGGACTTAGGGCTTGATTTACTAAACCGTGATAACTGATAATATGGTCACACTAGCATTTTGCACGCGTTATAATGCGCATAATGTTTTTTGTGCGCTATCACGAATTTTCAAACGCAAATGAGAATTTTCACGTGAAAATTCGCAATTGTGCATGAAAAACATTACGCGCATTATAACGTGTACAAAATGCTGGCGCGACCGTGATATCGGTTATCATGGTTTAGTGAATCAAGCCCTTAGTGTGAAAGGGCCCTTATACTGTAACTTATTTAAGATGGCATGGCTCTGGCAACTTAAAAGGGAACTTTTACCAAGGATTGAACGTCATTCTAATCAGTAGCTGATACCCCCTTTCCTGCAAAAAATCTTTACCTTTTCTCAAATAGATCACCAGAGGCGCCTGTATGGCTGATATTGTGGTGAAGCCCCTCCCATGGTGTGATGTCATGACCATCCTGACAGTTTGCTGTCTGTGAACCTTGTTACATTGTGGGTAATAATAGCATTTGCCAACTGCCAGACAAGCAGTTTCTCCATCTGTGCACAGAACTCTCAGTAAACAAACATTCCTGACTAATCACCTGGTAGAACTAAAAATGTCACCACCAGTGATACATTTCAGAAAGTAAATCAGGGAGAGGGAAGAATTTGCGATGGGCAAACACTGATTGAATAATTTATAAGTGAATATGGTAAAAAAATAAGCAATTTTATTGATATTGTTATTTTCACTGGAGTTCCTCTTTAAGGACCAGAGCCTTTGCTTCATTATGCTGTTCGATAATCACTGTTATTGACTCACAGTGATCACCTGGTAAGGGGCCAATGAAACTGGCTCCTTACCCATAGGAGGAAGTTTGGCGGTCACATGATAGCTGAGTCTGCGGCAGCACCAAGCTGGGATTGGCTCTGGACCGTGGAAAGCCGCATCAGACTTAAAGAGCTGTAGATACGGTGTAGGTTCTCACTTCAACGGTCCCAAACTGGTTAAGCAACAGACCCAAAACAAAGTAAGCGGGTCAGGTGCTCTAACTAAAGCCTCTATGTTAGCTGCATGCTTGTTTCAGGTGTGTGATTCAAACCATTACCAATTCCAACAAGGCCTGAAGACAGTGGTGTAACTAGACTTAATAGGGCCCCCCTGCAAAAATGATATCGTAGGGCCCCCTTGGTCCCCAAACCCCATGATGGTACATGATTGGGGGCCGGAGGATGGCAGTAGAGTGTGCTGCTATGAAGCAGCATCTGGAAGCAGGAAACAATTACAGATGCTTCCACCACACGCTACTCTGCATGGCAGGAGGAGGTGGCAAGGATGTTTTTTGTGAGCAAATGGGCAGGGGTAATTGGCTGCATTGCAGCTGGGGAGAGGGAGGAGGTGCTCCCTGGGCCCCCTGTGATGGCGGGGGTCGTAGGGGTGATTGCTACTCCCATGTCTAAAGAGCAGTTGGGCTACAGGCAGAGTTTAAAGGCAACCTTAAGCATCAGCACAGACATCAGGCAACTGGCATTGTATATAGAGAATGAAGATGGCAGCCTCCACATTCCTCTCACCATACTGCCATGACAAAGTTATGTACAGGATTTGCTGGAATGGCAGATGACTACAATCAGGAAGAATGAGAACCCTTCAGCAATATCACGTCACTACAGCAGTGGGTTCATTTGAAAGGGGTATCAGCATTTTCTTTACTTAGGCTCGCCTGCACAGCAGCAGGTTTTTGTTTTACTTAATTACACAGGAGCTTTAAAAGTGAGTCGACAGAATGCTAAAATGCTGGGAATGGACATGAGTCTCTGAAAACAAACAAGAGGCACATTTTGCACCAGAGTAATATAACAATACTTTGGTGCAAAATGAATCAGTGTTCAACTTGACAGAGTCCACACAACGTTGCCATAGCAACTACCATTGCTGCATTCCACCAGGCATTCATAGGGATGGGGTTAAGCACGGTCTGAAGCAAAAAAAAGGGACGGAATGCATAACACACAAATTTATATTCTTCGCTTCATACCTAAGGCATTTATTCCTCGGGTTTACTATCCAAATAACGCAGTGTTTTTCTGTAGTGCACACGCTACTGATATAGCTGGATAAACAATCTTTGGTTTTCAGCATTTTTATTTAGTCCGTGATGGATGAAAGGCAGCTTGCTAGACTGGCTGAGGAGTGGGTGACAGGTCAGAGGAGGAGGGGGGGGGAGCGGATTTGGGTACAATTAGCATAGAGATGAAATAGGTTGGCAGTTGTTTTGGAGCTGGTCATATCTTTGCTGACAAGGACAAACAGATGGGTAAGATTTGCTGTGCTCTGCATTTCTCCTTCAGTAAAGATCTACAAATTATTTTCGGTCATATGCATTGAAAGATCTGCTCATACCCACGCCTAATGTGTGTAACTAAGAATGTCACTGAACAGTCGCTGAATAGGCCCAATGCAGACCTTGGATCTGCTGCTGCTGCTGCCTGGAATGAAGTATGATTTTCAATCTCATGATACATGATTTATAAGCGTGAGGTCAAATGTGGGAAAAATTAATGAAAAATGAAATTGCGGGAAGCTGCAGGGTTACCAGAGACAGTGTGCTTCTTTTGTATTTTTAGACTATTTGGTGTCACTGCTGCAAGTACTGTTGTAACATATTAGCGCGGTGCACTGCAGGTCACCTACCCCGCACTTTATCGCGGCTGTTCTCAGAGCTGAGTACCGCCAAGTCAGAGCATTCTTATAAATCTGCTATGCTTTTGTTTATTTACCCATTTTCGGCTCCTCATAAGTCAAATGCACATTTTATCAGAAGACAACACAACCATTTATTAGAAAAGAACAGGAAGACTTTTATTTGCCTTGAGAAATAGCAGTGTGCAGTACAGAGTAATGGCGAGGGAATAGAGCAGGCTTCAGCAAACTGTGGCTTACTAACGATTTTGAAAGGCACGTGCGGATTCAGTATTTTATACCTTTTTCTCAGGCTATAGTTCTGCCAGTCTTCCAAGTGGACTTGCGTGCAAAGTATGGGTGTATGAATTACAATGCCGGGTGCAGATACAACAAGGTCAACAAGGGAGCAACTTTCCAGAGCAAGTCATCAGAATCTTGTTTTTGTTAAAACGGTCAGAGTCTTTGGTCAAGGCTCCCTAATGGCGTACGTTAAAAAGGGGCGCTGGGAAAAAAGGGCGCCGGGTTTTTAACGATAAGCATGGATAACGTTTAAAAATGTATTGTACTGTATTTCGTTTAAAATTAATGTTTTTTAAAGTTATAAATCATTAAATAATGTGCATTAAATCGGCAATTTTAAAAAAGTTAATCTTTCGTTTAAATACTGAAACGTATAATAACGTAAAAAAAAAAAAATTACTAAGTAACCCTCCCTGTACCTACCCCTAACCCCTACACCCCCCTGTTGATGCCTAAACCTAAGACCCCCCCTGTTGGTGCCTAAGTAACCCTCCCTGTACCTACCCCTAACCCCTAGACCCCCCTGTTAGTGCCTAAACCTAAGACCCCCCTGTTGGTGCCTAAACCTAAGACCCCCCTGTTGGTGCCTAAACCTAAGACCCCCCTGTTGGTGCCTAAACCTAAGACCCCCCTGTTGGTGCCTAAACCTAAGACCCCCCTGTTGGTGCCTAAACCTAAGACCCCCCTTTTGGTGCCTAAACCTAAGACCCCTGTTGGTGCCTAAACCTAAGACCCCCCCTGTTGGTGCCTAAACCTAAGACCCCCCTGTTGGTGCCTAAACCTAAGACCCCCCTGTTGGTTTTTTCGTTTAAAAATAATGTAAAAAAAAAAAAAAAAAAGTACTGTTTTTCGTTTAAAAATAATGTTTGAAAAAAATATTGTACTGTTTTTCGTTTAAAAATAATATTTAAAAATGTATAAATCATTAAATAATGTGTAATCATGAGAAGCAGTAATAAAACATTAAGTCTCCGGGCGCCGCTTTTAAAACGTTATTTTTCACCGGCGCCCTTTTTTCCTATCGGGCGCCCATTAAACGATATTTATTATAGGAGTGAATGGCGGCGCCCGATTTGTCCACTAGCCTCAGGCGCCCGAATTTACTGTTTCCCCCTAATGATCCTGACCACCTGTGGAGTTCACCTTAAGTGGCTGCAGCTCTGGCACTTAAGGTTCATACACACCTACCAACTATCTGTCAAACTATCTGCCAAACTTGTCTGTTAAGCCCCATACACAAGCTCAACTGCGGTCTTTTATGCAGCACAATTGTCAAACAGCTTTTGTTATGAAACAAGTTGAAACAACTAAAAAAAAGTGTTTTGCTATTGTTCAAAAAGCTAATAAGACTGGTAAGATGTCAATCCAACAGTTTGATTGACTTCTTATCAGTCTTATCAGCTGTTTGAACAATAGCAAAATACTTTTTTTAGTTGTTTTAACTTGTTTCACAACAAAAGTTGTATGGTGCTTAACAGACAGGTGTGGCAGATAGTTGGACAGATAGTTCATAGGTGTGTAGGAACCTTAAGAATCCCTATGAAGAAAAGGGCAGTATAAATGTTCTGAGACTTGTCTTGTCTAAAAAGGCAAAAACTTGATTCGTCTCTCTTGGCCATACCTCCACTTTGCAATTTATTTATGTATTTTATTATTATTTTTTATATTTCTCTTTGTAAAACAGCTCCAGAATTTTCATTCATTCTTCACCTAGAGGCAGATAAGCAAGATCTCTGACAGATATGTTGGTGTTCTAATTCAGATCTTTGTTCCAAATTCATCAAACAGTATACTTTAGCACCATTCATCACTGAACCTATGGACAGAGTCCGGGGGTGTTTACTTACTTGCACTTTACAATGCATTTCACATGACTCCGATACTTTCTCATTTCGGCTTTGGAAGGAGGGAGGAAGTATGGGGTCACATGAAAGCTCTGAATTACCTGTCCGCAGATTCAGTGCCGGATGGTGCTGAGGTATAGAGTTTGGTGAAATCGGAATAATGTTCCAAATTCAAATACCAACACCAGCAAAGCAAGGCATTTGAGGAAGGGGAGTGGCCTGAATCATTGTGCACCTGACCTTGCACACCCCTTTTGCAAACTAAAATATGTATTTGCACTTATACAGATGATGCTAAACAGCAAAAATGGGAAATATTTAGGACGTGAATACAAGAGGTCCTATTACAACATATCTGGTAATAGACTAGAGAGATGCTGCAGTAGTACATTGCTGGTTTAACCTCCCTGGCGGTATGATTTTAACCTTTTTTTTGTTTGTTTTTAGCATGTAGCTAGCCTAGCGCTAGCTACATGCTTCCCCCCTCCCTGTGGCGTCCCCCCGTTTGCACTGATCGCCGCCGGCGCGTATGCCCATCCGGAAATCCCGTTCTGAACGGAATCTCCATGAGGGCTTCCCCCATCGCCATGACATCAGAGGAAGTCCCGATCCACCCCTCAGCGCTGCCTGGCACTGATTGGCCAGGCAGCGCACGGGTCTCGGGGGGGCACCCTCTGATGCGGCGGTTAGCGGCGAATTGGCGCAAGGCGGCGGCGATCATAAGTAACACGCAGGTAGCAAAGTGCTAGCTGCGTGTATAAAAAAAAATGTATGCAAATCGGCCCAGCGGGGCCTGAGAAATCCTCCTGCGCGGCTTACCCCGTGTCCAGCACGGGGTTACCGCTAAGGAGGTTAAATACACACTGAATTAAAAACATTATCAAATACAAGAAACAAACACAATCAGTAACTTAAATCTGGAAAAATGTTTTATTGAAATCTCAATAACCGTTTATTAAAGACCCATTCTAAGCACAAATGCTTTCCAAGTTACATGCAAGCAACACATCTGCTCCTAATAATGTGATCATATTTTTAAAATAGAAATGTTTGGTATTAGAATTTTTGTTTCACTAAAAAGGAGCCATTTTAGTATTTTGATTGCTAAGCTAGTTATGGTATGTATGTAGTTCTCTGCCAGAGATGGGTATGTTTATTATTGCAGCAGGTAAAGTTCGGTGCAACAATTATTGGTATAATATCTCCATGTTCTTCATTCCTGACAATATTCTACCTCTTCATGGCTTAGACTAACACCTAACACAGTAACCTCCATACCGACAACTATTACTAACCTCCTAGATTACTACCATTAACCTCTTACTGCATTCCTAACACTAACCTCCCCTCTCCATGTCTAACTCCTGACACTAACCCCCCTCTCCATGCCTAACTCCTGACACTAACCTCCCTCTCCATGCCTAACACTTGACACTAACCTCCCTCTCCATGCCTAACACCTGACACTAACCTCCCTTTCCAGGCATAACACCTGACACTAACCTCCTTCTCCAGGCATAACTCTTAAGCCTAATCTCCCTCTCCACGCCTAACACTAACCCCCCTTCCCAATATTTTATCAACTAACATTAACTAATGGGGCTCAGCTATATTGTAGCCAAACCCCGCTCCTATCCTTTCACACTAAACTCCCATCCTTGCGGCTATGCACCGTCCCTACTGTTGAGTTCGGCTACAGTGTAGCCTGAACTCATAAATGATTCATGTGCTCAGATTTATCATAGCCAAGTGCCCACTTCCAAACTAAGCGTCTGTGTCCCATAGTCACAAATTTACATTGTGGTCAATGGAGGCACAGACTATCAGGTGTTGAATCCCAAGGGGCACTTTAATAAATCTGTGATACTTACACCAGTGCCTATAAATCTGGGATGACACCGACAACAATCTGCAAGCAGTACAAAATGACCAGGCTAACTGACCAGTTTGATTGAATGTAGTTCTTCTTTTTTTATCACCAGCAGTTTATAAAACTCATCAGTCATACATGTGTCAGTTTAGCATTTCACAGGCTGACGTTTGTTTTGTTTTTCCCCCAGCAACCAGCCTGCAAGGAGTTTAGTAATAGGCTAAACAAAACCATTTGAGAGAGAGCCCTGAGCGTGATTCCACAATGGAGGCACTCCTATTGGTTTCTGCCTCCTGCAGCATGCATTTGTATGGGCTACTTCAAGTTATATTCATGCTTGGTTACACATGTGTTGCTCAGCTGCTCACTGTGTGTCCACTATGAGCTGCAAGCTCATATATTCACCACAATCATGGCCTCCAGATTTCTTTTAATGTAGCAAACACTTCAGATTCAAATACAATGGCTATTTCTGTAATCAGTTATTTGCACCGCCACTTCTAAATTATTGAGTTTAAGCAATAGAAGGCTACAGATAAAATTAAAGTAGAACTCCAGGCAATTTAAAAAACTGGGCAGGAGTTTATTGTTTTTGGCCAGTAGTGAAGATCTGCCTTTGTATCTATTCTTGGTGACCACGTTGCTGGGACAGGACATGAGGAAAATGTTTTCAATGTCAAGCATATAATAATAATCAGGGGTCACCTTCAATAAAACTCGCAAGATAAAAAGATCTTTGCTTCAGAGATGCAAATGATACGGAATGATATGCAAATTAATAATAGAGCATCAGGAGAAAGTCCCCTAGTGTCAGGGGACCTGTCAAGCCTCCCTGTGGGTCCTTTTAGATACTTTTTCATCTCGTGCTCTTTTTCTAATATCTGATATTTTTTTTTAATGGGGACCAAAATAATAGAAAAATAGATATTCTAACCAGTAGTTTAATCTTAAAGACGAAAAGTGACAGAGCTCTGGGACTCAAAGTTTCAAAACCTGCAGAATTTACAACAGAATAAAAAATCACATGTGATTGTTCACAATGACGTCACTGTCACCAATAAGTTGTTCCATTGACTAGCGTTTGGGCTGCCATTGATCTGAGATCTGGGGGAAGCAGAGGCACAAATGCATAAGGAACTCTTCCTAATACTGTTGGACACCCTTGCAATCACCTGGCTGATGAAAAATGGCAGGACATCAACCTGGCAGGACAACAGTACCTCTTGTCTAACATTTGCTCATTATTGTTCAATTAGAACAATACATCCTAGCAAGTGTTGTAAGGCCTCTTATAGACAGGCAGTTGACACTGACGCCCCTTTCTCCTATGCATCTGTTGGGTTTTTGCAGAAAGCTGCGAGAACTTGGCACAGGCAATGATGTAGTGCCTGTCCTCTACATGTACATCTGAGGGGGTGGAAGCTGCCCAGTAGGCAAGGCATGCAGTGAGTTCCTGATGCACAGTAACCCTTGCCATGGGCTTTATGCACAATACTTTACTGTGTGCAGATAGCGCACATTAAACTTCATGCCTGACAATTGACAAACATTATGTGTACTGTCTGCGTGCAGAAAAAAATTCATGCATCAAGCCCTATGTGTCAACCACTGACACGTGTGTGGTTCCTAGCACTGCTATTTGGTTTTATTACGTAGTAGATGGATGGACTTTGTTTCCAGCAGGTGAGCATCTGAACTGTATAGCCGGGGGCATAACTAGAGATCACCGCCATCCCAAAATAAAAACTTAGGAAATGCCTCCCTTATGTCCAAGTTAACAGTATAAGATGGTCTTATGGCCCAGATCTGGCCTTTGTGACAGCCAGATATTAGTATGAAGTAGTGTTTGTGTCCTCTAGATATTAGTATTAGATAATCTATGTGCCCCCCATATCAGTATTAGGTAGCCTCTGTAAACCCTTCCCCCTTCCCTCCCAATCCCCTCCCCTCATAAATCTATATTAGTATAATATGTGTATTTATGCCTCTCAGATATTGTAGAGTAGCACAGACAGCACGGTGCATCACCTTTCTGTAGAGGCTGAGTCCATACTTCTTTCCACTGTTCCCTGCAGCTGGCACCATGCAGCTTCATGGACACCTCAAGAGCGTTCCTGCATGTCACGTGACATGCATTGGCAGCTGACTGGAGTTATGAGGCTACGTGTCACCTGGCAGTAGTGACAAGGGGAGCAAGGACCTAAACCGACACTGGAGGAAGGTATTATGCTGCGCTCCCTGCACTTCTCTGCAATTTCACAAAGGCAACAGGCAGGGAAAACGGGGGCTCTGGGAAGGGGGCAGCCGTTACACCATGATTGTGGGAGCCATGGGGCTATTGTTACCCCGTGTGCATCAAGTCCAGTTCACTCAAGCATGTGAAAGAAGCCCGATCCACCTCCAAGATATCAAAAGTCAGAAATTAGCATTTTATTTTTGCTTGCAATAATACACATAAACAAATAAGACAACACAAGCAAACCAGGCTTTTCTGCAGAATGTATCAGACAAAGAAGCTGACCTGGAGCACTGTTCAGCCAGCAGCTGTAGAAGAGTCATAGTTGAAGACCTCAGCCCCATGCTCCATGCAGCCAGAGCATTTATGTCATTCTAGCTGTCACCACAGTATTTATGTTTTGGAGGCTGAAATGAATAAACAATCTGCAAATTTAAGCGTAAAATAGATTCCTAGGAAAAAAGGAAAAACAAAAAACAAACTGAGAAGAATGTTTAACATTTGCTTATTACAGTATACATGGCAGGGACAAGAACACAGCTGACATAAAGCCAGAAAAATGGTGATATTTAGCAATGCTTTAGGCTTCTTAACTGTTACAATTTATTTTTATTAAAGTAATAGCATTTTGTTGAAATAAATGGGATGGTGTCCAGTTTCTGGCCTTGTGTCCTACATTTATATATCTACAGGACGCCGGTACGGGAAAGCATTATTTCTCAGAGAATTGGTGCATGTCTTTTTATCAGGAATCTCTTTCTGCTAAGAGATGGCTTCTCTCCCAGGAGGCTCACACACATGCTGCTGTCCCATTAAATGATTTACACGTGGGCCAGTAATCTCCATACGGTGCAATAAATCTCATTAAAAAGTAATACAACCGCAACGCATAATTGGTTCCAAATGAGCAAGTGCATCGAACTGACGGCATTCTCTTCAGGACGTTCCTGCACACCTGCGTCATGTCAACTGTGAGACTTGACTCCCCTTCAGTGCTACATGACACAGGTGCGCTGTAATTGTGTGCCGTGTGTTAGCAGCCTTTTAAATGGCTGCACATTCATCCTAATGCTTATAGTGTCTTTTACTTAAAAATTGCCCTTTGCTTTATCATGTTGAAAGGAGACATGTCACAAGTATGAGCAATGTAAAATAATCATGTGAAGCAAGATACGGCTTCTGCAAAAACCTTTAGGCAAAGCGTTCAGTGGATCTAGAAAGGATGCTGGTATCTGGTAGATGTGACAGTAAACTGTGTTAGTGTATGCACCCATCACACTGAGGGCCTACAGGAACACTTGGAAGCAAGGTCGAGAGGCCAAGATCAAAGGTTGAATTTAGCATAATGCTTTGCTAAACTATATATCTGAAGCTAACTGATTGTATTGGCGTGCAGATTTTATGGTGGCTCAACTCTGATTATACATTTTTCATAATATGCTTAGTTTCAGTCAGACAGATTGGTCACATGTGTGTTTTGGTATGTTCTAACACAAGAGCAATGGAAACTGCAACCAATTATAAAGAGGCATTTACTATTATACAATAGAATCCCTTTAAATTAAACTTCAAGGGACCTGGCCAAGTTGTTTACTGTATCAATAGTTCACTATATCAGGTTTGGTCATACACTGTATACTCATACAGGCGCATGGTCGGAACTTGAAGACTCAGTTTACTGTAGTTAGAGCTGGGCTTACTATAACAAGATTCTACTATATTAAACTTGATGTGCAACCAGGGCCGGTTTAAGTGTTAATGGGGCCGCTGGGCAAAATTAATCTGGGGGCCCCTAATAGGCCCTCCTACGACCTCAAAAACAGCATTTGGGCCCATTGTTGCATTGTTGCAGCCAAATTTCCACCTAGTGTCGCTGAACTGGCTACCCCCCCCCCCCCCCCCGCCATTCAACCCCCAACTTAACTGTGCTTCCCTGGGGCCTTGCAATTTGGCTGCCGGGACAGGTGGGACAATACTCTGCTGAAGACATTGCAGGGGCCCAGAGAGCACTGTTAAGTTAAGGAGGGAAAGAGACTCCTTGGGGGCCACTACTAGCCTTGGGGCTGTGGGGCAATTGCCCCCTTAGCCTCTGTGTACAGTTCAGAATCCATCTATGATTTCTAGTTACTGTAGTTCGTTAGTTAGGAAAAACAACTGAAAATAATTATTTATTTGAAAAAGCAACTGTCAGTCTTCCTAATGCTAGAAACAGCCATTGCATCACATGAATATGAAACAGCTCAAATGCATTTCTATGGGCTCTTGCAGGGTACATAGTCATGTTACTAACTGTTTCTCGTAGGAGCTCACAATCTAAGAGTCATGGCCTATATAGTCTGATGTCCCTACTGTCCCAATATTGGGAGGGAACCAACTGATGTATCAATATGTTTTGAGGGAGGAATATAGAATGTTTGAAGAAAATCCAGACAAACAAGGCAGAGTGCTAGCTACTACACCACTGTAATGATTGGAGGATAGTTTTGAGAATCATAGTTGTTGTCTGTACTTGGGGTAATAATGCTTTAGTACCCCTAAAGCATTTAGTAAATAAAACGTAGATACTTACCTTGATAGTGGTAAGACTTTGGTTAGTCCAGAGGCTTCCCATATCTTCTTACACCCACTTGTAGCAGTGGACAAGTGCACCCTGACTGGGTATGAGTGAGTAAGGTCCAGGGCAGGCTTTCTCAACCATTGTTCCCTGGAACCCCAGGGTTCCTTGAGTACTCTGCAGGGGTTCCTTGGCATTTTCCCCCATCGTGGTGGAAGTATAATAGAGCACACAATAATAGGTGGTACTGAAACAAGAAGCACTAAATTGGGGTGTCAGGAGACAGTATAAGGAGTGGCAGTGTAATGGGGGGAGTGAAATAAACAGCCGCACATACTTTTAAAGACCGTGCCTCCTGCAAAATAAATGCAAGGGTTCCTCAAGATCAAAAAATTGTTTGTAGGGGTTCCTCGAGATCCAAAAGTTATTTGCAGGGTTCCTCCAGGGTAAAAAGGTTGAAAAAGGCTGGTCCAGGGCATGCGCAGTAGAACAAAGCCACTTGTGCAAGACCACTCTGTAGTACTGGGTATGTGTGGACTTTGCTCATGAATGTCTATTCAAGATACGCTCTTCCACAGACGGAAGCGTGGTCAGATAGAACTTAGTCACCTGGCTTGAGTTAAATAAGTTTAGAGGGACCTATTGCTGAATTGTTGGGGTGTAAGAAGATACAGGAACTTCAGCAGTGGCGTAGCTAAGGAGCAGTGGGCCCCGATGCAAGTTTTACAATGGGGCCCCCCTAGCACTCTATACGTAACAATTGATACGGTGCATCAAAACCTGCCAAGGGCAACTACAGTGTCAGAGGTGCAAGAAGGGGATGGGAAACAGTTTGTTAAGGATTACCACTATTCAAAGTATCTATAGAAGTGATTATTATGAGCACAGGACCAATAGAGAGCTAATACTGTAGTTGAGGGAGGGCCGTTCGGGGCCCCTCTGGCCCAAGGGCCCCGATGCGGTTGCTACCTCTGCAACCCCTATTGCTACGCCACTGACAGGAAGCCTGGACAATCCAGAGGCTCCTAATTATCGAGGCAGGTATCTCATTTTTTATTTTAAAAATGCTTCAGAGGTACTTTAAATTCAAATATTGTTTATGTCACTTTGAGAGTCCAACGTAAAACATTCTGTATATTCTTGACTTTCCAAGTGTGAAACTCTGCCAAGGAAAATATGAAGTGGTTCTGCTCACTCTTTTGAATGTTTAACAGGCAAAGTGGCTTTGTATAACACTAGTGCATTATCCTGGCACTAGGACTTAAGCGTTTATTCAGCGTACTATTTGCCTAGGCTATATTCATAGCCAGAAATAAAATTCAGACAGATTTTCATCTCAAGGGCATGAATAGCGTAATCAGCATTTTCTTGGCATTTTTATCATGTTTTCCTAGCATTTTGCAGCAGAGTGTCAATTGTCAGAGAAACATCATTCGTAGAGGTGTATAGTGATTTTCATTGTGTGTATATGCCTGACAAATGCTTAGAAAGGCATTTTTCAAGTATTTTTAAGGATTTGATAGGCATTGCCATAGCCTTCCATTGTAGCCTGAACAGCAGTCCGAATATGGGAAATCTTGACAGCTGATGTTTTTTAAATGTACTGACAGTGAAACACTGTCTCTATCTATACCTATACCTGTCCTGTCACAGAATACGGGGAATTAATTAAGAAGCATTTGACTCCTCCTCCTCCTCATTTGTTGACTCCAACTCTTCCTGACCATATGTACTTTTGCACACCAGATGTGTCTGTCAATCACTGCTTCTACAGATGCTAAAAATTATTTTTTGACCCTTTCCATTTGTACAAGCCCTTGAGATGCAAGCATGATTCTACCTTCCAGTGTGACTGCCAGCAATATTATAAGAACAGCAGTATCATCTCTCCTACTGTTGGGGAATTGCTTGACTTGCTTCTTTAGAGGGCTATACTATTTGTGAATCCATGAGTAAGAATCCACTGTTATATCATTAAACAGAAGTTTTTAATAAAAGCACTGATTTTTTTTCACCTTGAAAATCCTAAGCATGACTTAAACATAATCATCTTTTCAAATTGAAAAAAACCTATTATACAGCTCTGCTTGTCTGTAGCCCTGTACCTATCCATTCAGTCTACTACTTTATCTAGCTTCCTGTAACCACATTGATGTGTTAACTGATCAACACCTGTTTCCTGTGACTACAAGTCCTGCCTTCTCATGTAGCTGAGTGGTTTTTACTGTAAAACAGTAATGCTGGGAAATCTAGTCCAGCATTTATTTTTTTCAGTATGTGGGTGTCATACAGTCACCATTTGTTAACCCAGTCATCAGCTAAACCCAGAAAGGAAAGGAAGAAAGCTGTAGTGCAGCTGTAAACACGTCCGACCCATAAAATGTATTCTGTACAGTCTTTACACATCTTTTGCATGCAGGACCAGTTCTTCCATAGGGTCAAACTGGGCCAGTTCTTTTGTAGGAGCCTCATCAATCAGACAAGACAAGACAAATACTATTCATATTGTGCTTTTCTCCTAGCACCAGAGCTACAGCCATAGAGGCACACTCAGTAGGCAGTAGCAGCGTCAAGGAGTCTTGGCCAAGGTTTTCTACTAAATAGGTGCTGGCTTACTGAACAGGAAGAGCCAAGATCTAAACCCTGGTCTCCTGTGTCAGAGGCAGAGCCCTTAACCATTACACTATCAGAGACTGTAGAGGTTACATTTTTAGTGTTAGTGTATAGTATAAAAATGTAAGGGGCCCTGCATTCATTTTTGACCCGTGCTCCATTTTACTGAAAACCAGTTCTTGAATGCCTGGTACTCTGGGACAATTAACAGAATGTAAAAATGTCACAAATCCTTCTGTGGACCTTCTGGATAGCTAATGTTATGAGAAATGGTGCTTCTCTTTTACAATACTTTTGAAGCTGTAGAAGACTTTACATTTTAAATACAGACCACGCTCCATTTTAAATTAATCCACAGACACAGTAGACAAGAGCATTAGGCAAGAGAGTATCTATATACTTACAGCTATCCTCAGGGATACTTTTCAGGAGTTATACAGCATTAACAACTCAGCGCTGGTTTATAAAACTCTCTCCAGACAATGCAAAGCGAGGCTTTATAGGTAATTATTTATTAAATGGTTTGGTAGTCAGTCATTTCAGAAAAGCAGCCATGTCTGACTACACTATGCTGTTAGAGCATGTGTTGCAATGCCTCCTCTACATGGACAGCACTTGTCTTCGGTGCAGTGAAAGGCAGACTAATCCTCTCATTTTGAATCCTTGTACCTTGAATCTGGCAGGCTTTCAAAACACTGATTTTCATATGGGAGCACCAATAAATGAGTTCACAGTTCACCTGCTGAGGACGCATGGCTGATAAAAATTCTAGTATTAATTTAATTAAAAGGTTATTAATTGTTAATTATGGAATAATTCTGCATACATACAGCATACAGTAAAAACATGGCATGTCAGCATCTCTTCTGCATAATTTGTCTTACAAATGCCATTGGTCGCCTATAAAGTTAGAGGAGAGTTGGATATCTGAGCCACACTGTACTGCTGAGCCCATTAGGATTTCTCTTTGTATGCATATATTACAATATAGGCTTGTTTTTCAACCAGCTGAGCTAATATGCCTTAAAAAGTCCTTGAAAATGTTGCTACATAATGCATTAAATCAAATATAGGTATTATGGTGATTTCCTGGTTTGTGAGGATATCCATGGGTGGATTTCATTTAAAGGCCTATTTTACAGGAGGTAACACGATTCTTACATTCTGCTAAAAGATAATTGCATCCATTAGGTAAAACTTATTTGCTATTTCTAATAATGTTTTTGCAAGCTTACTTAAATTAAAAACACAATCAGTTATTATCAACTATGAAGCAAACCTGCTTCCCTTGAATCAGTTGTGTTTACATCTGTGGTTAGCTATTAGGGCTTGTTCACACTAGTGGCGTTTTCTGCCTTTTTTTAAGCGCAGGCGATTTTTAAAATTGCCCCCAAAACGCTTATGCAATGAATGTCTGTGAGAAGGTTCATATCAGCGCGGTTCTTGCGCTGTGCGTTCAGCAAAGAGGTGCCTGGACCATTTTTAGGCGATTTTGCTATAATGGAAGGTATAGGAAAAATGCAAACGCGTTTTTAAGAATAAATACAATAGGCTTGATTCACTAAGACAAATAGCATGCCTTATCAAAGTTAACACGCCTTATCAAAGTTAACACACCTTATCAGAGTAGCATAGCAAACTTATGCCTGCTAATTGGCAATGAGGAGAGCTCCACTCATCCTGCCCTGAGCCCCTGCAGGTTCGTAGCGCCCAATATGCTACTCTGATAAGGCGTGCTAACTTTGATAAGGCATGTTAACTTTGATAAGGCATGCTATTTGTCTTTAATCAAGCCCATTGTATTTAATCTTTTCCGGGTCAAAGAGTTCACTTCCTGACTTGTGTCAGGGAGTGAATTAAAAAAACGCTTGGGAAAAGTGCTTCGAAAAGAGCTTTTTACAAAAAACGCCATGCCCACTCAAGTGCCGAGAATCGAAAAAAAAATTGCGTCAAAAAAAGCCCAATGCGAATGCTAATGCGAGCGGAACGCAATGTGAACGAGGTCTCAGAGTAGGATTTTAGTGATAGTCTTGTTTTAAAGCTAAACTCAGAATTTCCTCTCTGCTCTAAAAGATATGCAACAGCATAATCACCTTTTAAGAAAAACATTTCTGTGTTACAGCTGATACAAATCCTGCCGTAATTTTGCAGTGTGTCTACTTCCTGCTTTCGGAGAAGCAGACATATTGTTAACATCCTGCATTTACCAATTAGCTCCATGCTGTGGTAGTCAGCTGACACAGCTGAGGGATCAAATTATAACTTGTTCTTAGTCACAGATGAGGGCTAAACTCTCTAAATACATACAGGGTGCATTTCTATATGTTTTCCCTCTGTCCTACGCAAGAGTTCAGGTCCACTTTAAACAGTTTAACAGCAAAGTATTTATCTGTACAGTAGGCTGACCGTCATTCACTCAGGATAAAGCCGATAAAGAACCAAATCCCCACTGAACTTTTATGACGAAGCATATACCAACATCAGCCAATTTTTGGATTAAAGAAGAGCTGCCAAAATGTAAAAAACAAAACATATGCTGTATCCACATATGCACAGTGCCGGCATTAACATGGGGGCATCTTGGGTAATTGCTGTCAAGTGTGGTTGCAACCTCTGCCCTACTCTAATTCCAGGGGCCTGGTGTGGTTGCCACCTCTGCCCTCCTCTAGCTCCAGGGGCCTGGTGCAGTTGCCACCTCTGCCCTTCTCTAGTTCCAGTGGCCTGGTGCGGTTGCATCCTCTGCCCTCCTCTAGCTCCAGGGGCCTGATGTGGTTGCCACCTCTGCCCTCCTCTAGTTCCAGTGGCCTGATGTGGTTGCCACCTCTGCCCTCCTCTAGTTCCAGGGGCTTGATGTGGTTGCATCCTCTGCCCTCCTCTAGCTCCAGGGGCCTGGTGCAGTTGCCACCTCTGCCCTCCTCTAGTTCCAGGGGCCTGGTGCGGTTGCATCCTCTGCCCTCCTCTAGCTCCAGGGGCCTGGTGCAGTTGCCACCTCTGCCCTCCTCTCGTTCCAGGGGCCTGGTGTGGTTGCATCCTCTTCCCTCCTCTAGCTCCAGGGGCTGGTGCGTTTGCCACCTCTGCCCTCCTCTAGTTCCAGGGGCCTGGTGCAGTTGCCACCTCTGCCCTCCTCTAGTTCCAGGGGCCTGGTGTGGTTGCATCCTCTGCCCTCCTCTAGCTCCAGGGACCTGGTACAGTTGCCACCTCTGCCCTCCTCTAGTTCCAGGGGCCTGGTGTGGTTGCATCCTCTGCCCTCCTCTAGCTCCAGGGGCCTGGTGCAGTTGCCACCTCTGCCCTCCTCTAGTTCCAGGGGCCTGGTGTGGTTGCATCCTCTGCCCTCCTCTAGTTCCATGGACCTGGTACAGTTGCCACCTCTGCCCTCCTCTAGTTCCAGGGGCCTGGTGTGGTTGCATCCTCTGCCCTCCTCTAGCTCCAGGGGCCTGGTGCAGTTGCCACCTCTGCACTCCTCTAGCTCCAGGGGCCTGGTGCAGTTGCCACCTCTGCACTCCTCTAGCTCCAGGGGCCTGGTGCAGTTGCCACCTCTGCCCTCCACTAGCTCCAGGGGCCTGGTGCAGTTGCAACCTCTGCATTTCCTGTTGCTATGCCACTAGGCAAAAGCTCAATTGGCCACCATGAGAAATTCAGCTTTATTAAACACAAATCCATTGTTTCACAAATCAGTTTTTAATGAACCAACTGGAAGAAAATGAAAGGCTCTCTTTAACAAGGAACAGTGAGTTTCAAGAACTTGATGGACTCAAGTCTTTTTTCAACCTAGATAACTATGTAACTAAGTCTGGAATGTGTGCTTTACATAATAATTCCCCAGACTGAAAGCTTCTAAATTGCTGTAGTTGTTCCCATTTAGCACTGTGGAGGAGTACCGTGTTCTTGAAATGAGCTTGTCAGGGTTCTTAGCATTTTTAAACTGACAGTGCTGCTTAAGTGCAAATATCACAATGTACCTGTAAGTACCATACTTTTGTTATACTCCAAATCATGTCTTAAACAGTCAGGAAGCCTCCCAATCTCTGGCTCACACTGAATAAGAAGCTTTGTATTCAGATGTGGAGCTTACCCACTCCTTTTCCTGCCCTCCACACGACAGTACAATTCTAGATCTGCTAACAGCATTCATCTACATACTTTGCGGACAGCAGGAAAGGGAGGGGCAGAGCTCCCCACTTGAACACAAAGCTTTTATTTAATTTTCACCTTGGATATTCTATATTTCCTCTAGAGGAAAAGAACTGGAGTATACTTGAGCAACCCATGCATACATCTAGTGACAGCTGCATTACCCAATGCAGACAAGCAGGTTCATTTTTAAGATACTTATTCCAGTATTTATATAGAGTTTTTCTCCTGTTGGACTCAAAGTACTTGCGAGGCAGCCACAAGAGCGCACTCAGTAGGCAGTAGTAGTGTTTGGGGGTCTTGCCCAAGGTCTCCTACTGGTGCTGGCTGCTGAACAAGAAGAGACGAGATTTGAACCCTGATCTCCTGTGTCAGAATCAGAGCCCTTAACCATTACACTATTCAGCCATGTCATTCATTATAATATATAGACTGTCAGAGATGTAGATAGACATCATGGAAACCTATAGCAACATTTTCGTGTCACCTCTAGACCTAGGTTCAATTGGGTAAGAACACCTTTCCCTTATAGATGTATAGTGGATAGGGCATAACAACGTAAACTTTCATGTATAGTATAGTGCATATAGCACATGCAGTGGCGTAGCAATAGGGGGTGCAAAGGTTGCAACCACATCGGGCCCTTGGGCCAGAGGGGCCCTCCCCAACACCCCCACCCCCCATACCCACATTATACAATAGAAGCAGCCCTGTTACCTCCCTATTATATGCCATGTGTTTCCCTGTATCTTCCACAATATTGTATACACTGACTTGCAGTATACACTTGTCGGTCATACTGTAAACACTGCACTATGCCCACTATGATACTATACACTGCCACTGCCCTATCACCCCCACCCCATACTTTATACAGTCCTCTATGCCACTTATTGTACTGTATACATTGTGTTATACCCCTCCATTTATACCATATGTGTTGCCCTATACACTATTATACTACATACAGTACATTGTCCTATACCTTCCATTATACTAGGTAAACTGTCCTATGTACTTCATTGTACTGTATATTCTGCCCTATATACTTCATTTTACTGTATACATCTCCTTCTACTCTCTGTTTTACTGTATGCATTGCCATAAAACCTCCCCATAGCTCCCAACTGTCTCTTTTATAGGAACTTTAGGAGCCAAACTCCCTGTCCATCTTTGCACTTTCAGTTATCAAAAATTACCTTTTTTTTTTTTAATACTTAAAGGAATTGTCAGGCAAGAAATAAAAATTAGTTTCACTTACCCGGGGCTTTTACCAGCATACATTTTTATGCGTTAGTGGCGCAACACGTAAATTTTTATGCGTTGCACCACTAACGCGTAAAAATGTATGTGTTAATGTTCCTGCACCAGTGAGAATACGGAAAAATGTAGGAAAAACTTAATGCACTTTTGATCTATTATAATTAATTTCCATTTGTAAATTAGTTTTCTTTTACTGTGAACTGTTGTATAAAAAGACGGGGCCTACTGGGAATAATATCAAGTCCATATTTTAATCTAAAACATTATCTGTTAGATACTATTTAGATACAATATATGATCAGTAAAGCAAAAATGTATTTTTGACATCAAAAGATATGTCCTTGAACTTACTTTGTGTGGCCCTTTAAACTTGTGCGCATTCAAGCCCGGGCATGCGCAGAAGATACTGACCCATTAGGGGTTGGCTATTCTGCGGAGGCTGCTGGTAGCCTACGGAGAAGATCAAAGCTGCAGCGAGGGACATATGTGACTACTAAGGGCTTAATTAAGCCCAAGGTAATTAAAGTTAGATTATTTAGTCACCTCGTATGTCCTTTAGGGAGAGAGTGCTTCAACCAAAAGTTTTGCTAGGCAGGCTGACTTTCTTTAAATTACACTGTGGATAGGTTAGTGTTCATTTGGCTTTTCCCATCATGGCCACGTCCACCTTTTGGCATGGTGAACTGTGAGCACCACATATGGGCTCATTCCTGGTTCCCATTGGTGTCTCGGATCTTAAAAGATCCTAGCAATACCTGATTGATAAAGATCAATTCATAAAATAAAAAATACAAAGACAACAGAGGAGAAAAGGATAGAGCATTCTGCTTTTAAAAGGAAAAATGTACTGAGAGATATATGGAGGCTGACATATTTATTTCCTTTTAAACAATACCAGTTGCCAATGCCTGGCAGCCCTGCTAGTCTATTAGGCTGCAGTGGTGTCTGAATCACACCAGAAACAAGCATGCAGCTAATCTTGTCAGATCTGGCGATAATGTCAGAAACACCTGATCTGCTGCATGCTTGTTCAGGGTCTATAGCTAAAAGTATTAGAGGCAGAGGATTAACGGGACTCTTACTTCGGTTGTCCTTGAAAACTGGAGATGTCCCTCCAAAACAGAGACAGGCCTGATGCGTGCAGTTGGTCCCTCTTTGAACTTTCTTCCTTTCCCCACATGTATGTTTGAAATAGCTACATAGCTTCTGTCTCCGGATTGGCTGACCGAGTGAGGATGAGGATGAGTGAGGATGAGAACAGGTCTCCCTCTCCCAGCATCATCACTTGGGTAACTAATGGATGTTTGGCAGCAAACAGAGAGAGGAGAGTAGAGGTGCAGACGTGCAGCGGGGGTAGATCATTCAGGACAGCTGCAGCTTTAGGAAAAGGTGTGTATAAAAAACAAAAGCAGTTACATGGCAAATTTGCATTTCTTTAAATGGAAGCTATTAAAGCATCTAGCTTAGAATGGTTTAAAAATGCAGTTATCCCTTAAAGGGATACTGTAGGGGGGTCGGGGGAAAATGAGTTGAACTTACCCGGGGCTTCTAACGGTCCCCCACAGACATCCTGTGCCCGCGCAGCCACTCCCCAATGCTCCGGCCCCGCCTCCCATTCACTTCTAGAATTTCAGACTTTAAAGTCTGAAAACCACTGCGCCTGCATTGCTGTGTCCTCGATCCTGCTGATGTCACCAAGAGCGTACTGCGCAGACACAGACCATACTAGGCCTGCGTAGTACGCTCCTGGTGACATCAGCAGGATCGAGGGCACGGCAACGCAGGCGCAGTGGTTTTAAGACTTTAAAGTCTGAAATTCCAGAAGTGAATGGGAGGCGTGGCCGGAGCATTGGGGAGTGGCTGCGTGGGCACAGGATGTCTGCGGGGGACCATTAGAAGCCCCGGGTAAGTTCAACTCATTTTCCCCCGCCCCCCTACAGTATCCCTTTAACGTTATCAAATGGCTTTTAGTAAGTTTTGTTATCAGTGAAAATTAAATCCTGCCCTCCCTTATATTCGATGAACACATGCCAGAAGCTTGCAGTGGTGTAAATTAGGGAAAGTGGTTGCAGGCTAATTTGTGCGTTCATTAGTTGAGCTGAGAACAACTTTATGATTATTAGGGCCTTCTAAAAAAGGCTAAACCCTATCAGCAACATTCAACAACCCCTAACAATAATTGAATACATTTACACATACTTTCATTGCTTTTTTCATTCTAATGATCATAGCGCTGTCAGGGATTTTAATTAATGAGTTGTAATATATCTTCCATTATGCAGCATGTACATTTAGACTGGATTAATATAGTCATATCCGCAACATATGACAAGAAAAGTAGTAGTGTTCTAATAACGAATGCTAAGCATTATTCTAAATCAATCAAACTAAGTAGCATTGGCATTTCTGCAGTTGACTGATTGATTAGCAATGCCTGTGCATTGACCTGTGTGCATATGCAATTCTCCAATTTCATGTGAATAACACCATTAGGAAATCTCACTGTTTGCTGTCATACTTTCAAAGACTGTGCCTTAAAGGATACCAGAGCCAAAAGGCTCTGGTAAAAAGAGAAGGTGCGGTGGGTAGGGGGGCATAATTAAATACTTACTGTGCCTCCATCACTCGCCATTCTCCTCCACCCAATCCTGTTCTCCTCTGCGACTTGGGCAACTCCAAATCTGGACATAATGTGCAGTATGTCCTCCTCTGTGGCCACGCAATGTTGTCAGAGGACAGGAGCACGCTCGCTTCCCTCGCATCTCCAATCAGCACACACGCAGGGAAGCAGTAGTGAGCACGCTCCTGTCCTGTGACATCACTCTTCGTGGCCTTAGGGAAGCAAAATGGACATACTGCACATGTGCAGCACTGTATGCAGTGCAGTGGGTAGGGGGGCATAATCAAATACTTACCGTGCCTCCTGTTCCCCTCTGTCACTCGCCATTCTCCTATACTCAATCCCATTTTCCTTGGCGACTTGGTCGACTCCAAACCCGCAGTATGCCCAATCTGCTCCTCTGTGGCCCACAGTGTTGTCACAGGACAGGAGCACGCTTGCTTCCCCGCTTCTCCAATCAGCACGCACGCACGCAGGGCCACAGGAGTGAGCACGCTCCTGTTGTATCCAAATGTTAACTCAGACTCACTCAGCCTTTGTGATGTTGTAGGGGGGCTGAGTGAACTTTTGACCTTTATAAAAATGTGAATATCTCAAAAACTATAAAAGATAGAAAGATTATTTTTGCAGCACAAATGAGCACATGCACAGCACTACCAATCCATACCAGTTTCATGTCTGTAGGTTGTTGTATGGGGCTGGGTGATGGTATTGTTTTGGAAAAGTGCTATTATCTTTAAAGGGACTCCGAGCAGTGCAGAAACTATGGAAAGATGCATATCATTTTAAAGCTCTCTTTCTCCTCTTTCCAATGATATATAAACCACCACCCTACGTCTTTTAGTTTTCGCTATTTTCGCGATTGAAATTGCCGCGGCCGCGATTTCGATCGCGAAAATAGAGAAAACTAAAAGGCGTAGGGCAACGATTTAGGTGTCGTCAGAAAGAGGAGAAAGAGAGCTTTAAAATGATATCCATCAAGCCATAGTTATATTGTATTACACAGGACGACACTTTCCCCAGTGTCAGCAGCTCCATTCTGCAGAATGCAGCTGTTGACTTTGACAAAAAGTAGCCCTGTGTAATACAATATAACTATGGAAAGATGGATATCATTTTAAAGCTCTCTTTCTCCTCTTTCTGACGACACCTAAATCGTTGCCCTACGCCTTTTAGTTTTCTCTATTTTCACGATCGAAATCGCGGCCGCAGCAATTTCAATCGCGAAAATAGCGAAAACTAAAAGGCGTAGGGTGGCGGTTTATATATCATTGGAAAGAGGAGAAAGAGAGCTTTAAAATGATGTGCATCTTTCCATAGTTTCTGCACTGCTCGGAGTCCCTTTAAAATGAAAGCAGCACAAATCTTAATTTTTGCAGCACAAATGGGCATAAATGTAGCACTAACCTAACATGATGGCATGTTTATTTGTGCTGATTGTAGGGGAGTCAATTTCATGGAGCCTGTCATTGGTGGTGTTCAAACTCAGGAACTGCTACATAGCACAAACTACAGAACACCCATATTGCTCCAATCCAAAGAAGGAGTACCATATATACTCGCATATATGCTTAATTTTTGTGACAAAAAAGTGTCCCAAAATGAGGGAGTCGGCTTATATGTGAGTCAAATGTGGAGGTCTGTGGGTATAGTTACCTTTTCACATTCCTGGCAACATCTCTCATGCAGCTCTCCTTGCTAGATGTCCAAGTTTCACTTTCTTCTCGTCCTGGGGAACTACTTCCTGTTTCCCTTGAAGTTCCGTACTCAGCCACTAGATGTTAGTGGAGAGTATAAAGCTGCATGGGAGACGGGAAGATGGCTGCCCAGAGACCAAAAGACTGAAGCCTGAATCTCTAGCAAGCACAGAGCTGCAAGGGAGACGAGAAGATGGTGAATAAGGAGAGGTCAGGGGCAAACCCAGGATTTTCAAGGGAGGGGGGATTCCTGAAGGGTCTCCCTCAGCCACGCACAATACAGTATAATACTATGGTAGGCCATCATGCTGGGTACACATAATGCAATTTCCTGTTTGTCTGACCGACAACGGGATAGATCAGGAGCAGTTTGGATACAGATAATAATGAGGACAGCCGCCATTGGTAATGAAGGGGAAATAGAAGCATTCACACAGAAGGGCACAGGGTGTGCTTATACCTGACAGCACTGAGAAGATGACATCACACTGTGGGAGCCTTGTTGCATTGTGAGAAATAACAGCTGTTTCCAACTGCCAAAAAGCAAGCAGCAGCTACTTCCACTGACATCACCTGCCAGCAGTGAAAATGTCGCCATATGATACATTTCAGAACACATACACTCTGCTATACATACACATAATCATCACATACATACACTCTGCTATACATACACTGCGTAGTCACAAGACACCTACGCAAGCTCAACCCGAGGAAAGCCTCGGGCCCGGATGGTGTGTCGTCGATCTGTCTGAAGGTGTGTGCAGACCAGCTGGCCCCTGTCCTCTCCTCCATTTACAACAGATCTCTTAAGGAGGGCAAGGTCCCCTCCTGCTTCAAAAGGTCCACGATTATTCCAATCCCCAAAAAGACGGGTAGCACTGACCTCAACAATTACAGACCAGTGGCCCTAACCCCCACCATCATGAAGATCTTTGAACGGCTGGTCCTTGCCTCCCTGAAGCACTCCACCAACGCCCTCTTGGACTCACATCAATTCGCATACAGGGCAAACCGGTCGGTGGAGGACGCCATAAATATCAGCCTGGCGTACATCACGGAACACCTAGACAGGCCCAACTCATACGCCAGGCTCCTGTTCTTGGACTTCAGTTCCGCCTTCAACACCATCTGCCCTGATATCCTGCTTACCAACCTCGCTCAGCTGGGAGTAGCCCCCACCCTCTGCAGGTGGGTCGGCGACTTCCTTTCCAATAGAACGCAGAGAGTCAAGCTAGGCAGCTGCTACTCCAAGGTGAGAACTACCAACATAGGTGCTCCGCAAGGATGTGTCCTGTCCCCGCTCCTGTTCTCCCTGTACACCAACAGCTGTACCTCAACTGATGACTCTGTCAAGGTCATCAAGTTTGCGGACGACACCACAATCATTGGACTCATCAGTGGCAACAAGGAGGATGCCTACCGCAGCGAGATAGACAGGATCTGCAACTGGTGCACAGATAACAATTTAGTCCTCAATGCAGCAAAGACAGTGGAACTAGTTGTGGACTATAGGAGACGCCCACCCCCTCTCCACCCAATCCTCATAAGAGATAACGAAGTCTCCAGGGTCCCAAGTGTTCGGTTCCTCGGCACTACTATCACGAAGGACCTAAAATGGGGGCAGAACACCACCATAACCCAGAAAAAGGCACAGCAGAGGTTATTCTTCCTGCGCCAACTGAAAAAATTTGGCATCCCTCGCGAGTTGCTCAGGAGCTTTTACACTGCCACTGTGGAGTCCATCCTCTGCTCATCCCTCACCGTCTGGTACGCAGCGGCTTCTGCTAGCGAGAAGTACAAACTCCACAGAGTAATCAGCACGGCTGAAAAGATCATCGGTCAGCCACTGCCACCCCTCGATCTCCTCTACATGGCCAGAATGAGGACGCGGGCCACCAAGATCTCGACCGACCCCTCCCACCCGGGCAGTCGGTTCTTTAATCTCCTCCCACTGGGCCGCCGCTACAGGGCTGTCCCCACCAGAACCACCAGACGCTGGAGCACCTTCTTCCCCCAAGCGGTACTCCAACTGAACAACTGAACTGACAGCTTGTGTTCCTTCATGCTTTTTTACTCGATTGACTGCCCTCTTACTATGTCATGTCATGAACTCCTCTTACTATGTCATGTTTATGTTGCCCACCTACGCCGTATGTATGTAGGCCTTATGTATGTATGTATAAACGCCATGCCATGTGCTCCAAAAACAATTCCGGGTATGTCTCTGGCATACTTGGCGAATAAAGCTGATTCTGATTCTGATTCTGATTCTGATTCTGATTCTGCTATACATACACTGCATAATCATATACATGCACTCTGCTATACATACACAGCATCATCACATGCATATACTCTGCTATACATACACAGCATCATCACATACATACACTCTGCTGTACATACACTGCATCATCACGTACATATACTCTGTTATACACACACTGCATAGTCGCATACATGCACTCTGCTATACTGTACATACACTGTATGTATCACATACATGCACTATGTGATACATACACTGCATAATCATATACATATACTCTGCAAGCATGTTTCACTCTACATCACATGCACCACACTTTGCACCATAAACAGGGGGAGGCACTCTGCTCCACATACAGGCGGTAGACTAGGGGGAGACATTCGGGGGGAGGGGGGGTCAGCATATCCACGGGTCATACATTATTAGGTTTTTTTCAGAGGCAAAAGTTGCAGGGTAGGCTTATAGATAGAATGGATTATACATGAGTATATACGGCACCTGCTATAGGCAGAGATCTTGTGTCCGTCTTAAAATGCTTCAAATTGAATCTAGGACAAAGTTTGGTCACACAAAGAAATCATTCATTTATTCCCATCACAGCACTGATCTTGCGGCTGGTTTGCATGTGCCAGAATATTGCAATGCATTATTGTGAGTCGTATTTGTATTAGGTTATAATTGATATTTAGCCTTTTTGCCAGGGGAATTATTGATCCTGACAGTTTCACTTATTGATTCTCTTCTAGCCTCATTGTTGTCATATTTCAATAAAGGTGGAAAATAATGAAGAAAAATCTATTTTGGTGGCTTAGCCATTTATGAAGCCCTTGCATTCATTTTTTTTATCTCTATTTTATGCTGGGAGCTTTGAGCTCTGAGAAGGGGAACCTTTCTGACATCCTACTTACCCCCCACTCCACTGCAACCTACATAAATACTGTATACTGGTGAAACAAAATACAATCTGAATGAGTTGCCGACTTCTGCAATTGCCATGGTATTTTCTGCTGAAACGGGATGGCAGTGCTATGAAATGTCATTGCCTTTGAGTGCTAGTGGGCAAGTTGGTAGAACTCCCACACAGAACATACTTTCATAATAACATGCCACTGTAAGGCCATAATACAGAGATGACTGAGATGCCAGCATGGTGGGCAAGACACCTTTTGAGACGGCCTTTCCTACTTTTAAGTGTAATATGAACAAAATACCAACAAAGTATAACAAATGAATCACAGTAAAGTGTACTGGTGTATAATTAATTCTGGCAAATAGGGCAAAATAAATAATTTCCCACTAATATTAATGTTTCATATCTACATGGAGGAGATTATGAGTGGAAAATGGTTTGACCACAATAATACTTGTGATTACAACTTAGTGGAAATGACACAAGTATTTAGAATGCATCTCGGTACTGAAATAGATCAAATAGCGTTAAAAGGTCACCTCTTTTCTGGGGGCTAAAGACCCCGCCTAACAGTTCTGAAGTATTTAAAAGTGGGGATTCCTCTTGCCAAGTTGCCTTCCATTATAACATTACAGTAGAGGATGCTGCACAGAGTGTTTGGAAGGTTAAAGCAAGCTCGACTTCCAGCAAACTTACATGACGCCAAGTAACTTCTTACTTTTTTCCATTTTATTTACTGTGGACTATATTGTTTGTTAGTAATTGTTATCATTTTTCTATAATCTTTTAATGCACTATTTTTACTTTCTTAAATCAAATATATGAAATATTTTAAGGCTATATTCTGACCTAAGTATTTTGAGTATTGAATCTGACTCTTGGCGCCCTTATTTCATTAACTTTTCTCCTGATTTTTCTCCCCCTAGAGATATCTTCACACCTTACAGTGGGTTGCAAAAGTATTTGGCCCCCTTGAAGTTTTCCACATTTTGTCACATTACTGCCACAAACATGCATCAATTTTATTGGAATTCCACGTGAAAGACCAATACAAGGTGGTGTACATGTAAGAAGTGGATCGAAAATCATACATCATTCCAAACATTTTTTACAAATAAATAACTGCAAAGTGGGGTGTGCGTAATTATTCGGCCCCCTGAGTCAGTACTTTGTAGAACCACCTTTTGCTGCAATTACAGCTGCCAGTCTTTTAGGGTATGTCTCTACCAGCTTTGCACATGTAGAATCTGAAATCCTTGCCCATTCATCTTTGCAAAACAGCTCCAGCTCAGTCAGATTAGATGGACAGCATTTGTGAACAGCAGTTTTCAGATCTTGCCACAGATTCTCGATTGGATTTAGATCTGGACTTTGACTGGGCCATTCTAACACAGATATGTTTTGTTTTATACCATTCCATGCTGGAAGGTGAACCTCCGCCCCAGTCTTAAGTCTTTTGCAGTCTCCAAGAGGTTTTCTTCCAAGATTGCCCTGTATTTGGCTCCATCCATCTTCCCATCAACTCTGACCAGCTTCCCTGTCCCTGCTGAAGAGAAGCACCCCCAGAGCATGATGCTGCCAGCCTGCCACCACCATATTTGACAGTGGGGATGGTGTGTTCAGAGTGATGTGCAGTGTTAGTTTTCCGTCACACATAGCGTTATGCATTTTGGCCCAAAAGTTCCATTTTGGTCTCATCTGACCACAGCACCTTCTTCCACATGGTTGCTGTGTCCCCCACATGGCTTGTGGCAAACTGCAAACGGGACTTCTTATGCTTTCTGTTAACAATGCCTTTCTTCTTGCCACTCTTCCATAAAGGCCAACTTTGTACAGTGCATGACTAATAGTTGTCCTATGGACAGAGTCTCCCACCTGAGCTGTAGATCTCTGCAGCTCGTCCAGAGTCACCATGGGCCTCTTGACTGCATTTCTGATCAGCGCACTCCTTGTTCGGCCTGTGAGTTTAGGTGGATGGCCTTGTCTTGGTAGTTTTACAGTTGTGCCATACCCCTTCCATTTCTGAATGATCGCTTGAACAGTGCTCCGTGGGATGTTCAAGGCTTTGGAAATCTTTTTGTAGCCTAAGCCTGCTTTACATTTCTCAATAACTTGATTTCTGACCTGTCTTGTGTGTTCTTTGGACTTCACGGTGTTGTTGTTGCTCCCAATATTCTCTTAGACAACCTCTGAGGCCCTCACAGAGCAGCTGTATTTGTACTGACATTAGATTACACACAGGTGCACTCTATTTAGTCATTAGCACTCATCAGGCAATTTCTATAGGCAACTGACTGCACTCAGATCAAAGGGGGCCAAATAATTATGCACACACCACTTTGCAGTTATTTTTTTGTAAAAAATGTTTGGAATCATGTATGATTTTCATTCCACTTCTCATGTTTACACCACTTTGTGTTGGTCTTTCATGTGGAATTCCAATAAAATTGATTCATGTTTGTGGCAGTAATATGACAAAATGTGGTAAAATTCAAGGGGGCCGAATACTTTTGCAACCCACTGTATCAATTAAGTATGTTTTAAGCAACCATTTCATATTGCTTAATGTAATTTACCTTCTTAAAACAGAAGGTATTTGCAATATTTTAGCTATAAGTGAACATCTGTGTTACCTACAATGCAGAGTGCTGAAAAGCTATTTTAACCTATTTTGGTTCCTGGACGTAGAAACTACGTCCAGGAACCATGCGTGCTACCGCACGCTCCCGCGGCCGATCGCGCACATGCACTCGCGCTCCCAGCCCACGGTTTGTCAGCCAGGCAATCAGTGAATCGGGCTATGGTGCCCGATCACTGATTCCTCTCCCCCGCTGAAAAAGGGACAGCTTCTCTCAGAAGCTGCGCATTTTATGGCTGTTGCCTCCCCCATGCGTCTCTCTAAGCGTATGTTACGCTTAGAGTGACGTCATGTAAACAAACTCATGGCCGCCATCTTGTGGCCAAAAAGTAAAACTACAACTAAAAGTAAAAAAAATAAAATTCAAACACACATTTACATTATAAATCTCTTGTTTACATCCCACTCTCCCAAAACTACCCAAATAAAATGTGTAATATAAAAAAACAAAAAACATTACAATAAAAAAAAACATGTAAATATTTACCTAAGGGTCTAAACTTTTTAAATATCAATGTAAAGATGAAATATTTCTATATTTTTTATTTTAAACTTGTAAATAGTGATAGATGCAAAACGGAAAAAATGCACCTTTATTTCCAAATAAAATATTGTCGCCATACATTGTGATAGGGACATAATTTTAATGGTGTAATAACCAGGACAGATGGGCAAATACAATATGTGAGTTTAAATTATGGAGGCTTTAAAACTATAATGGCTGAAAACTGAGAAATAATGAATTTTTTCCGTTTTTTTTCTTATTCTTTCTGTTAAAATGCATTTACAGTAAAGTGGCTCTTAGCAAAATGTACCCCCCAAAGAAAGCCTAATTGGTGGCGGAAAAAAACAAGATATAGATCAGTTCATTGTGATAAGTAGTGATAAAGTTATAGGCTAATCAATGGGAGGTGAAAATTGCTCAAGTGAAAACGACGGAACGCGAATGGGTTAAAGAGAAAATAATCGTCTAGGAGAAAATTTTGGAGAAAAAGTGATTTGAATGAGGTCCATAATACTTTACTGGGAAAATGGTGTGATGTTGTGGAAGGGGTTTACCTTCGGCAAAGGGTGTAAATAAAAAGTTCCAATTTTATTAAATCAGTTTAAATCCCATACAGCCAGGTAGCTTACATGTTTTGGACGCACTGGTCCTCAGTACAGCACAGTAAGATACAAGTCATATATATGCTAAAAATTCCACCCCTCTCCTATGAGTCAAAGGACACACCTTCCAAGAGGAGGAGGGGAAAGTGAAGGAAAAAAGACACAAGGCTAAAAAATAGTTTGATGCACATACAAGTATCATAAAAGAGAGTTCTTCTATAAATAGTAATAATAGAATCTTTTGAACAGAGTAGTAAAAAAAAGTGGAGTGGTGTTCATGTTACCTAGAATGTTGCAGTAAGATGTGTTGAAGCTTGGCATGATCCTCTTTCAGTTATGGCCTCTTAGCATTCATCTTAAATTGTCTTTTCCTATTCTTCTTTTCCTTATTCTCTGAAATAGATCGCTGATCAGGATTATTTCTCTTTCAAGATATGTAGAATATGCTGAGGCAGGGAACAGCTTGCTAAGACTCGTGTATTGACGGATTTAACATTCAGGACTTTCATAAAAAAAAAAAAAAACCCATACATAATATCTCTTAGCTGGGTAATGTTAGAATAATAGTGTACATGTGTGAATATGCTATTAAGGGGTATCCAAACTAATAGGAAATCCCCCCTCTGTCACTAACACTTGCATAGTCCCATCACACAGTCCTCTGATTACACTATATTGCAAGCAGAGTCTTATTACTGGTTGTATTATTGTTCCTAGTAATACTTTGGTTCCTCTGGTAAGATATAATGACTATTGTCCTCTGAACAATGTAACAATGGCAAGGGAATAGCACCGCTATTGGACTATTGCCACTCTTGGGAGGAGAGCTGATTACAATCACAAACATGATTCCGAACCTCCTACCGACCTCAGAAGTAATGGTCTGAAGCCTGGCTAAGGCCTCTTGCACACTACATGTGATTCCGATTTTTTTATACGATCCAATTTTTGATTCCGATTAAAAAAATGTAGCAGCATGCAGTACTTTTTTTAATCGGAATCAAAAATCGGATCATATAAAAAAATCGGAATCGCATGTAGCGTACAAGAGGCCTAAGTCTAGCTAAGAACAGGGAAGGAGGAAAAACATTCATATGAATACTTGAAGAACAAGCGACACCCATGCTAACCTAGAAATAAACATATATAAGTAGATAAATACTACTTCTACTTACATAACAGATGTGTTGTGCTATCCACATAATGATTCCTGTGAATTTTATAAAGGAAAAGCAGAAAATCCTATTCTAGGCAGTGGCCATCTTGCCAAACTAATGCTGACATCATATCCTCCCTGACTCTTGTTCCCCCCCCCCCTCCCTTCTCTTGCTCATTGTGTATTCATTAGCTGCCCTCCTCCCAGAGTCTTCAGACACTCCCACTGAGGTGTATACTAATAACTGCACTGTCTATTTTTTATTTACACATCCAATCACTGAGTCACCTCAGCCTTGCTTGTAAACAGAAGTAATCAGACGGTGTTTCTGATAAGCAGCTAGATAGGGAAATAAATGGAAGAGGAGGAATATAGTATAGATAAAAAGAACTCCCAGCATTCAACTCTGTGGCACTGTTTGGCACTAGGGCCAGTGCTCCTAAAGTATGTGATAACTACAAACCATAACAGCAGAAAAAGTTTTGCAAGTTTTGAATGCAGGATTAGCATCTTTATCACTTAATACACTCAGACCAGTTGCTGTTGAAATTTGATTTTTATGGTGACAATACCGCTTTAAGGACTTGAAGGTGTGTTTGTTTAATTTTAATGTATCAAGATGGGAGAGCTTTATATTTTAAAGTAATTTTTTTTATGGCTTTGGATTGCTTTGAAGAAGATACTCATGAATTGGCAATGCAAAGAAATTATGTTTATAATTTAAACCTTTTATGTTTTTACATTTAAACCTTCTATTTAAACCTTCTTTTAGGCCTTCAGAATTATCACCTTCAGAAGATTTCAGCTCCTTTTTTCTAGCCAGTTGTCCAATATTTTAGTGTGTCAGTAGATAACTGATGGAACAGATTATTTTTGTTATTATTATTATTAATATAGTATTATTATTTGAATAAGAATACTTCCAAATCAGATAGTAAGCAAAGAAAATGATGCTAAAAGATTAACTGGAAAAACTGATAGATGGAGAGTTTTAATGAATCCTGGAGATCTCCTTTAAGAAGAAAGGGAAAGCTGCCTGTGAACATGTGGAATCCCGCAGAATAGTCTGAGGTCTTTGAAGCAGGCAGACAATGCTGGACAACTGTTCTCATGGGGGAACTGTGTCAATCATTCTTGTTCCCTTAGAGACAAACCAGCAACAGCAATGTCTGCTTGCACAGCCTTCCCCTTCTCCCATCACATGAATTCTCAGGCAGCCTCATTCAGGTTTATGCCAGCATCTTGCCAAATAGCTTGTTTCACTGGAATCTGGGGTCTGTGGTCAAAAGATAAAAGTACCCACTGCGAGCCGCACTCCTCTATAGTGATTATGGGAATGGCATTTTAGATTTTTGCAAAAGTCCTCTGAGACCACAAAGTCTGAGTTGTTCCCATTATGCTAATGCACTTTTTTCATATGAAAATCAAACTAAGCCCCACCCCTTCCATTAGTTGCCTGCATTCCATAGTAATAACAAATAAAATGAATAAGTGTTAAAACAATTAGGCAACACAACTACTAATTATAGAAAGTGTTCAAAATTATAATGCTAATCAATGGTAGATGCAGGGAAAAAGGCAACTAAGTTTAGTAAAATTCAAGTCAGACGTTTGAAACTTCTTATTTTTTATTACCCTTTAAAGGTGGCCATACACTTGGCACTTAGCAGCCGATTGACCATTCAATTCCAATTATTATAATCGAATTGGATAAAAATCGATGCCGCCAAGTGCATGCCCTATCGACATTGCAACCAATTTTGGGCTGAAATTGGTAATGTTAGTCGATTGCACATGCTTCAAGATGATGAGCCATTGTGGTCGGTCTGGTAAGCGGTGGTAACGGTGAGCGTTATCGGGAAAAGCGATGAAACTCTCAGCACTGTTTATGTTGATATAAATGTGTGTATATGTACTGTATGTGTATGTGCATATATACATTACCTATCCTGTGTTGCAGTGCCCGTCCTCTTCTGAATCTGCCGCTATACTTCCCATACTCATTGCCGGGGCATAGCAAGCCATCGCGCATGTGACATCACACATGCACCACGCTGGCCGGTGTGTATAGGGAAGAGTGGCGGACTTGAACATGGACAGGCACATGTATATACATTTATACATAGGGGAACAGTGGCGACAAACGCGGCAGGCTCGGCCGATTCTCGAGAGATTTCATGCTGCAATTGATCGGGAATTGGACTGCAGTGTATGGGTAGCCAACAAATCTCTCTCTAATAAGATTCTATTAAGAGAGAGACTTGTCTCTTGGTAAATTCTGCCCATCAGCACCTGATGTATGGCTGCCTTAAGAGTCTAGCTATCATACAGTGCTTTAAAGCGTGATTGTCAGCCATAAAATCAAATTCCACTGCTCTGTGTTTATTATGCCGCCTGCAACCTAACCCTGCATTGCAAGCATTACAATCTAATCAGCAATGTTTCTGCTGTAATAAATCTTATCTCAGTGAGATTGGCTGTATTTGGTACATTGCCGACGACAAGGTAGCTTGTCATCTCCTATCCCACATTCCTGCTTCTCACTGATTGGCTGAATGCAGGTTAGTGTGAAGCTGCTGAAATCTGATCTATGCTGTGCTCACATGTTTACAAAGCAAGCTAGATATGACAGTGCAGCTTCGAAGAGGAAAAAAAAAGTGTAAGGGAGGGAAAGACATCAGGATTGGCTTCAGTCAGAAGAAGTCAAAATGGAAAATGCCAGGAACAGTTACTAAATAAGATTTAGTCAAAATGGAAAATGCCAGGAACAGTTACTAAATAAGATTCCGTCAAAATGGAAAATGCCAGTCAAAATGGAAAATTCGGAACTGGCAAGACACAAGCAGACAAACACCCGGCCACCGGGAGCCCAATCTGGTGTAGTAACTTCTTGGTTAGGACAGAGTAAAAAATACTAGTGTGATTATACTCACAAAGGTGGGTTGCTTTAACAGAGGCAACCACTCGTATGCGCATGTGGAGAAGTACCGTCTCCACTCGGCCTTTTCTTGTAGATCTTTGGTCGCAACTCCAAAATGAAAAAATATTTTTTCGACTCTCCTGAGAAGAGAGAGCAAAAAACAATCCTACTAAGTAGGATATAGTAAGTAAATTTGGATGGTTGGAGGCGCCCAATTGAAAGAGTGAATAAATCGTCAGATTTGAAGATGATAAGAAATATAAATAATAATAAAAGTAAATTTTTCTTAGTGAAATAAAATTTGCTGGAATGAATAGAGTAAAAAATAATTTCATTTATTGGTTGCGAACAGCACTGGACAACGCGTTTCTCGGCGTAAGGTGTTTCCTCAGGTCAAATAAGTGCCAATTATATAGCTTTCAAAAGTCCGGAGGCGCCTCCGGACTTTTGAAAGCTATATAATTGGCACTTATTTGACCTGAGGAAGCGGCTTACGCCGAGAAACGCGTTGTCCAGTGCTGTTCGCAACCAATAAATGAAATTATTTTTTACTCTATTCATTCCAGCAAATTTTATTTCACTAAGAAAAATTTACTTTTATTATTATTTATATTTTTTATCATCTTCAAATCTGACGATTTATTCACTCTTTCAATTGGGCGCCTCCAACCATCCAAATTTACTCAAAATGGAAAATGCCAGGAACAGTTACTAAATAAGATTCACTGAAATCCAAACGTGGACAGTACAATACATATGTTATGTCAGTAGAAGTAAGCATCAACTTATATATGTTTTTTTTCCCCATGGGATAATATGGCTGCCCATGCTGCTTTAAAATGTGAAATAAAAATGTATGGGACATTATTATTGTTATTGATTTATAAAGTGCCAACATATTCCGTGGCGTTGTACAAAGTAAGAAACAAACATGGAGTACAAAATAATACAGACAATGGTGTACACTAATATACAAAATAAATAATTGGTGACAAAATACAAAATGATACAAAATACAGAATACAAAATGCAAACTTGATAATGACAGTGATAAAAGTAACATGAAGAATAAAATATATAATGAATTCTAAGACATAATTATAAAACAAAAAAATAACATGGGGCACTTCCCTATGGTTATTGTCCTCTGATGAATACCACTCCTCCTACTTACTATTCAGCTTTGGCAAATGTATGAAAACTACACCTATGATTAATATAAACAATTAAAAAAAACAAAAAACAAAAACAGAGGGCTATAATATATACTTAAACCGCACTGTGGCTTGATGGTTGAGTTGTCTCTGTTTTCTTTTGATGTTAGCTGTGATTAATGTGACACAAGAGTCAGAAGCTTACGGTATGTCACAACATTATTAGTGTGATGTTTAAATTGTTCCTCTTCGGTCCATTTAAAGGAAAGAACATTGCCTAAATGAGCAGTACACTTATTTTGCTAAAACAAAAGTAATATATGTGTGTGTGTGTGTGTGTATATATATATATATATATATATATATATATATATATATATATATATATATATATATATATATATATATATATATATATATATATATATATATTGTGGTAGGGAGCAGTTCCAGGACATTACCTACATTTCTCAATCTCGCTCTATTTTAATTTCAGCACTACCTCAGTGTTCACAGCTGGAGTTAGCTCTGGTTCTGCTCCAGAGCATTCAGTCTGTAAAAGAAAATATCTGACTTGCTCAGTTTTGCCTTCAGATATTGGGGCTACCTCTAGTTTGTAGAGATGAGCACTGCTAACCCTATTTAGCAGTCCCTTGGATCTACTTCATGCTTCTACTGCACCCCATTGTGCACTTCAAAAGGTTTATATTTCTAAAAGGTTTACTTTACAGCCTAGTTGACATAGAAGACCAGGGGTAGAATCTGGGCTGAAGCCAGTACCTACTCAGTAAAGAGTACTTGGACAAGAACACTGCCAGGAGGCCTATTGAGCGTGCCCTTAGTGGCCGCAGCTCAATAATTCATCCTCACAGATCTTTCATGGTTAGTAAAGAAGAACATGCTATTACTCATACAACTGCAATGTTTAAACCAGCTCTTCCACAAAAAAAATCCCTTTGTGTACACAAAGTGTAGTAGCCAATTCTGATTCCCCTGCTCATAGGAGCTTACAGACTAAAGATACACCGGGTAGTAGAGCGTAAGAAAAGGCTGGATCTGTAGTTGGATAATAAATCCTCGGTCAGATTGTACGCTTGCCCAAGATGGTAGATTGCATGCTTGCCCAAGAAGGTGAATGTTCAGACTGTGTTTGAAAATCTTGAAGGATAGGAAGTATTGATAGTTTGTGGAAAGAAGCTTTGAAGGAGAGTAGAAGCTCAGGAGAAATTCTGAATCTTTTTAAATGAACACCTAGTCTATAGTAGTGTAGTGGATAGCACATTTGTTTTGCAGCACTTGCACTGAGTTTGAATCTCAGCCAGGGAACTATGCATTGAATTGTGTTTTTGTACTCAAGTTTCCTCCCACATCCCTAAAAAATAGTGATACAGTATTTAGCCCCCACAGCAATACAGAATACCTTGATGCTTCAACCCAGGCAAATAGTAGCACCAGGGAGTCAGTCAACCAGTTGACACCCGTATCCACCAAGGGTTTAGCAACAGTCTAAAGTGAAAAAAGACTGGGTCTCTACCTGGATTTTCAGGCCAACTGGCCAAATTTATTGCGAATAACACAGTGCAAAAAGCACGTTTCGATCTGGCTGGTCTTTTTCAAGTGCTTACAGAATCCTTGTGCAACAACCATACATATAGACAATTTAAAACACACTCATAGTAGGGCGGGCACATAACTTAAAGAGACAAGCCATATTATCAACATTATCATAGGAAACATTTTAAATTGTATGCCTCATTCATGCCATTTGGCACACGGGTACCAAGATCATTTATCCATCTGCTTTCTCTGCATTGCAGGAAGTTTTGGGGATCCACACCCTCATGCAAGAACCCCTTTTCCAGTACACACTAGAGATGGCCCGAACGGTTCGCCCGTGAACGGTTCGCGGCAAACTTCCGGGGTTTGCGATCACGGACAACCACAAAGTTTTTCAGGAAGTTCAGTTCGCCCCCATAGTACATCATGAGGGTCAACTTTGACCCTCTACATCACAGTCAGCAGGCACATTGTAGCCAATTAGGCTACACTCCCTCCTGGAGCCCCACCCCCTTATAAAAGGCAGGCAGCGCCAGGCTTTTCACTCACTTGTGTGCCTGCAGTAATTAGTGAAGGGATAGCTGCTGCAGACTCTCATAGGGAAAGCTAAGTTAGGCTCTTGTAGGCTTCTTATCTTGCTCCTTGCTGATTCTTATTGCTAAAAAAAAGCACCGCACAACAGCTCTTTTGAGAGCTAATCTTGTTCTTGTGATCTATTTTTTGTGTGTGTGTGTGTGTCCCACTGACACTTGTGTTGCATAGACAGCCTTGGTAATTCATACTGTGTGTGTGCCACTGCCAGGCCCAGCACATTCAGTGACTACTACCTGTGTGTGTGACAGGTGCACATGTAATACCCACTGCATATACCTACCTGTTGTTCACTGTGCACCCACCCACCTACGTGAGTGCACGCAGTGTCACTGTGCCTGTCTGGTACCTGTCTGTGTGTGACAGGTGCACATTGTAATACCCACTGCATATACCTACCTGTTGTTCACTGTGCACCCACCCACCTACGTGAGCACACGCAGTGTCACTGTGCCTGTCTGGTACCTGTCTGCGTGTGACAGGTGCACATTTGTAATACCAGTCATTGCATAATTGTTCACAGTACCTGTGTGACCGCACGCTGTGTAATATACCACTCTGACCATATCTGTTAACTGCACCTGTGTGACAGCTGCACATTGTATTGTAATACCAGTCACTGCATACCTTTCACTGCATCTGTGACTGCACATTGTATTATACCTGGCAGTCAGTGCATACCTTTCACTTGAATGGATGGCAGACTTGCCTGCCATAACATATTCTCGTTAAAGGTAGTAAAGTCGATCAGTGTCATATACAGCAGGGCCTCGAAAGTCCTCCTGTATTGTTATTTTTTGTCACTACCTCGAGACTTGCATGCCATGTCTGCTGCCTTCCTTGGATGTGTGGTGGTAGCCGTTTCTCAGGCTCCAACTCCGGAACTGAATCGAACCCTGACTCCCCGGCCGTATGCTTTTTTTAACAATGGTAGAGAAAGAACCATCGACAGTATGAGCAGCGATGGACTACTGGGAGCGCAGGCTTGACCTGTGGCCAGAGCTGTCCCAATTTGCCATCCAACTTCTGTCTTGCCCTGTCTCAAGCGTTCTGTCAGAAAGGACCTTCAGCGCAGCTGGAGACATTGTCACTGAGAAAAGAAGTCGCCTAAGTCACAAAAGTGTTCAGTACCTGACCTTTATCAAAATGAATAAGGCATGCCATGTGACTGACTGCCTGCCCCAAGACTAAGTCGCTCCCCACACAGCACCTCTGCCCACAGACCACTTGACTGCCTTCTCCGCCACCACCAACAGGGTCCAGGACCCCAGGTGGATTCCTGAATTTTTAGGCCGCTGCCAGCGGCCGCTATAATAATTTTTCTTTTTGCATGTACAGCCCGCCTAATTCTTCTGCCTGCATTGCAGCTGCAACAACAAAACAAAAGGCATGCACATGTGCCAATTCCCCTTCGTGACCATTACCTTGCCGCAGTGAAGGGGCTTGTGTATCACAATGAGGCAATGACCGCCGGCTATATGAGTGTCTCGGGGGGGGGGGGGGGGGGAGGGCACACCAAAGATAATAAGGTTGTTGCTTCATTGTGGACAGACCAAATTTGATCAGCTGGACAGTCACTGTTCTGTCATTCAGCTACCTCAGACCGGCGACCATATGGGCTGGAAAGCCGCCATCACCTGCACTCTCGTCATGTTGCGCACCAGTCCAGCATGGCCGTCACTACACAAACAGCTGTTTGCAGTCACTGCAAACCTTTCACTGCATCTGTGACTGCACATTGTATTATACCTGGCAGTTAGTGCATACCTTTCACTTGAATGGATGGCAGTAAGGTTGATCAGCGTCATATACAGCAGGGCCTCAAAAGTCCTCCTGTATTGTTATTTTTGGTCACTACCTCGGGACGTGCATGCCATGCCTGCTGCCTTCCTTGGATGTGTGGTAGCCATTCCTGCTCCTTCGCCCACAGCTTACCTGCTGCCTTCCTTGGATGTGTGGTGGTGGTAGCCGTTTCTTAGGATCCCACTCCGGACCAGAACCAAACCAGGATTCCCCGGCCATTACCCGTGGTCACCATGCTACTGAGAAAATACCATTGAAAGTTTCACACAGTTGAATGAATGGCTGACTTGCCCTCCATAACAGATTCTCGTTAAAGGCAAGTGGTGTCATCCCTGGCACACAGCGTTGGGTCAAGGGTCCATCTGACCACAGATGTCTGGTCTGCAAAGCACAGTCAGGGCAGGTACATTACTTATACAGCAAATGGGTCCTTACTTGGATGTGTGGTGGTGGTAGCCAGTTCTCAGGCTCCCACTCTGGACCGGAATTGAACCCTGATTTCCCGCCCATTACTCGTGGTCACTCACAATGGCAGACTTGCCCTCTATAACAGATACTCGTTGCAGGTACTGAACAGCCAGCAGAAGATGTAATTTAACCACTTGCCGACCGTCCATAGCGGCGGGCGTGGTTATGCGGCGATCGCGTCATTCATGACGCGATCAGCTGCCGGCGACAGGCTCCACCCCCCTCGCGCAGTAACCCGCCGGCCATTCGGAAGCGCCGGCGGGTTACTAGCTACCGGATCGCCGCCATTCAAGAGTATAATACGCTTTGTAATGTATACAAAGGTCATTTTGAGACAGGTCATTTTGAGACATTTGGGTTCAAGACTCCTCCTCACGGTTTAGGGCCCCTAAAATGCCAGGGCAGTATAGGAAACCCACAAGTGACCCCATTTTATAAAGAAGACACCCCAAGGTATTCCGTTAGGTGTATGACGAGTTCATAGAAGATTTTATTTTTTTTTAGTCACAAGTTAGCGGAAATTGATTTTTATTGTTTTTTTTTTTACAAAGTGTCAATTTCCGCTAACTTGTGACAAAAATGTTTTTTCTATGAACTCACCATACTCCTAACAGAATACCTTGGGGTGTCTTTTTTCTAAAATGGGGTCACTTGTGGGGTTCCTATACTGCCCTGGCATTTTAGGGGCCCTAAACCGTGAGGAGTAGTCTAGAAACCAAATGCCTCAAAATAACCTGTGAATAGGACGTTGGGCCCCTTAGCGCACCTAGGCTGCAAAAAAGTGTCACACATGTGGTATCACCGTACTCAGGAGAAGTAGTATAATGTGTTTTGGGGTGTATTTTTACACATACCCATGCTGGGTGGGAGAAATCTCTCTGTAAATGGACAATTGTGTGTAAAAAAAATAAAAAAAATGTCATTTACAGAGATATTTCTTCCACCCAGCATGGGTATATGTAAAAATACACCACAAAACACATTATACTATTTCTGCTGAGTACGGTGGTACCACATGTGTGGCACTTTTTTGCACCATAACTGCGCTAAGGGGCCCAAAGTCCAATGAGTACCTTTAGGATTTCACAGGTCATTTTGCGACATTTGGTTTCAAGACTACTCCTCACGGTTTAGGGCCCCTAAAATGCCAGGGCAGTATAGACACCCCACAAATGACCCCATTTTAGAATGAAGACACCACAAGGTATTCTGTTAGGAGTATGGTGAGTTCATAGAAGATTTTATTTTTTGTCACAAGTTAGCAGAAATTGATATTTATTGTTTTTTTTTTCACAAAGTGTCATTTTCCGCTAACTTGTGACAAAAAACAAAAATCTTCTATGAACTCACCAAATTTAAATCTCCCGTAGGTTGCCATTTCCATGAGTGTGGACACGCAGTGGGAGACTTGAGGTGGTGTGTACTGGAAAAGGTGTTCTCGCATGAGGGTGTGGATCCCCAAATCTCCCTGCTACGCAGAGAAAGCAGATGGATAAATGATCTTGGTACCCTTGCGCCAAATGGCATGAATGAGGCATACAATTTAAAATGTTTCCTATTATGATGTTGATAATATGGCTTGTCTCTTTAAGTTATGTGCCCGCCCTTGCATGGGTGTATTTTAACCACTTCACCACTGAGGGGTTTTACCCCCTGACCACCAGAGCAATTTTCACCTTTCAGCGCTCCTTCCATTCATTCGTCTATAACTTTATTATTACTTATCCCAATTAAATGAACTATATCTTGTTTTTTTCGCCACCAATTAGGCTTTCTTTAGGTGGGACATTATGCCAAGAATAATTTTATTCTAAATGTGTTTTAACGGGGAAATAGGAAAAAATGTGGGAAAAAATTATTATTTTTCAGTTTTCGGCCATTATAGTTTTTAAATAAAGCATGCTACTGTAATTAAAACCCATGAAATGTATTAACCCATTTGTCCCGGTTATAAAACCATTTAAATTATGTCCCTATCACAATGTTTGGCGACAATATTTTATTTGGAAATAAAGGTGCATTTTTTTCAGTTTTGCATCCATCCCTAATTACAAGCCCGCAGTTTATAAAGTAACAGTGTTATACCCTCTTGACATAAATATTTAAAAAGTTCAGTCCCTAAGGTAACTATTTATGTTGTTTTTTTATTGTATTTTTTTTTTTTTAATTACAAAAAAAATATAAAAATTGGGGAGTGTGGGAGGTAATGAGTTAATTTATTGTGTAAATGTAATGTTTGTATATGTAAAATGCTTTTAGGGTGTAGTTTACTATTTGGCCACAAGATGGCCACAGAGTGTTTGTTTACATGCGACCTGTAAGCGTCCGAAAGGACGCTTACAGGAAGCAGTAGGAGGCTGGGAGACTCACAATGATCGCGCTGTTTCTGAAAGAAGCAGCAGATCATTGCGGGTGCTTAGATCAACGAACGGGAATGGATTTTCCCGTTCATTGATCTCCGGGCGAGCGGGTGGCGGCGTGCACGAGCGGCGGGTGCACGCGCACGAGCGGCGGGAGCGCGGACAGAGGCGGTAGCGCAGAAGTTACGGATTTCTCCGTCCCTGGTTTTTTTGGAGGGAAAAAAGGGGCGGAGAAATCCGTACGCGTGGGGGTAAAGTGGTTAAATTGTCTATATGTATGGTTGTTGCACAAGGATTCTGTAAGCACTTGAAAAAGACCAGCCAGGTCGAAACGTTGTGCTTTTTGCACTGTGTTATTCGCAATAAATTTGGCCAGTTGGCCTGAAAATCCAGTCTTTTTTTCACTCCACCCCACCTCTTCCCCAAAAAGGAAAAAAAATGGTACATCGCTATGGCAAGGAATACGTTCTGGGCTTCTTATGTGTTCTGTTAAGTGCTCTGGAGGTTATAAATGCATAGAAATAATGTATGTACAGGTATATTATATTACTCTGTATGCTGTACTTTCTGTTTTCCTTTGGTCAAGGTATATTTTTGTACCCACATGACAGTCTGCCTGCAGGAAGAACAGGGGTGATTCAGCATTGCTTAGGACATGCATTAGGTCATACCGTAAATAACGGTAGCACAAGGATAAAATTGGATTTAAAGTACCTGTTGAAATGACAGTCTGTGTACGACAAATGGGTGTTATCTGTTGCCATGTTCTACTTTCTCTGCATTTAATCCCATTTTCAGCCTCCACACTAAGTCTTTCAGTATTAAAAGCAGGTTTAACCAGCAAAATCCAATTACTTGACATTATCGTCACTGCTGCCATTTCTGAAATGTACCCCAAGAGCTCACAGTTCAGAATAGCAGGCTTTTCTTTTTGCCCTTGATGACTTATGGCGCTTCCCTGCAGCCGGTGAGAGACGTGATGATGTTGTGAACTGCAAGATCTGAGCTGCAACAGATCAATTCACAATTTACTCAGCTGTGACTGAGAGCTTGCGAAGGAGGACTTCTTAACCAGGCTGGAAGCAGCCACAGAGCGGGGAGCTACGAAGCCGACACGTGTTTTCAGACCTAAGCTTGTGGAAACCAACACGCAAACGCCGGCGAATGTCAGCCATTTAAAAACACTTCAGCTGCTGCTGCCTGGAAATCGAAATACCTTTAGCAAATGAGGCAGGGAGCGACAGAAGCAAAACAACACTTTGCACACATTAAACGTTCAGACAGATCTCTCCCCTTTTGCATCTGCTTGCGTAGCTCCCTCCCCTCTCCCTGCTTCGCATCAGGTCTCTGCTCCACTCCATCAGCCATGACAGAACCTTGAAAGACACAAGCGGGAGGTTTAATTAAAAGCCGGTCGATTTGACGAACAATCAGATGAGGTCACTGTAGGTTTTTCTTCCTCGTCCTCTTGGGATTCATCTGGCATTTTAGCTTTGTTTTCTCCATGTTCCTGAGGGGTTGGAAGCATTTCCTATGCATAAGACACGGTGGCAGCTTTGCTAAGTTGGTAAACACTATCAGAATATTAGACGTCATGTTGCTGATACCGTCAACAAAACCGAAGCTTTCCGTTAGAAGATCACGCAGCATTTCTAAAACTGTTGCTCTAATCTATTCCTTCCATCAATAAATGTTTTGGGTGAAGTGTAACAAGTAAAAATAAGCCTGAACCAGAGATGTTAAAATCCTGGAAGATTTGGTGTTGAGAAAGGATAACATTGCAGATGAAAAGCTAAACTCCAGCCAGATAGTCATATACGTATTCTGTATGTGAAATATCTTACTGGCAGTAACGGTAATTCTGCACAGCTAGCCTATCATTAAGATAACCTAGTTATAGAGCACAGTCAGCATAATCAGCTGTGTGTGGGCTCCTTGCTATCATCACAATTATTGATGATCATAATCCGCTAATTAAAATTACACAACATTTTGTGTACATTTTCACAATTACAGCCATGTCTAATTATGATTTGGACATTCAATTGATTTTTATGTAATCCATTCGTAATTTCGTGTAATTTTTCCATCATTTTTGCATAATCTCATGTTAAGTTTAGCAATTAGTAGATAATCCTCATACACGCGTCTCTGACATTTGTATGTATGTTAAAGAGAGGGGAGGGAACAAGACAAAAAACAATTCAAAAAGACCTTGTAGTTTTTGACCAAATCGATTTTAAAAATAGAAAATGTTTTTTAAACGACATTAAAATTATGTATTTGTCTTTTCCCCACTATTCTTCTTACATGCATAGCAATTCTGGTGATGATAGGATGTATGGGGACTTTGCTATTAAACGCTAAAGCCGGGAAATTATGCAAAAATTACATGAAAATTGCGAAATTGCGGTTCCTGATTATGTTTGCAAATGAAATTAATAACGTTTTTACCCGAAATTTTGCATCGTAATTGCAAATTTATGATGCAAAATTACGATTATGCAAAATTTGTGCTCATCAATAATCACAATCTTGTTGAGCAAGCGTGGGCTTGGCTTCTGTGCTGCCCTGCTGAATGGACAGGAAATGTAGCAGCAAAGTGAGTCATCACCCTTCCTTTAATCGATTGACCACTGTACAGCTATGCACACATTACATTTCACAAGACTGTTAATCTGCCCTTCAGCAATGCTATTACTACTGTTATTGTAAAGTTCTGTACTCATGCTAGAGGGTTCTCAGCCAAGGTGGCCAGTTAGGGCAGACTCTGCAGAGACTCTAGTGTGTGTACAGCTGCCTCATCAGGTCACTGAGAGATCCGGAGTGCTGGATTGTCTCAGTCGAGCATTGTTCTACTCATTATCCTTCTGTCTGGAAGCGTATTTATTGTGCACCACTCCATCGTCTTTCCTCCGAAGCAACATAACGCATTGTGAGACTGCAGCCTTGTAACATGTCTGCACAGCATTTTCCCCTGTACTGTTGTCAGCAGGAGTGAGTCTCAATTCCTGCTTTCAACATTCTTTGTGCATGCACCTTAATATAGTGTCCTGCTCATCCTTCCCCCAGACAGTCAAGGAACAGATCTGTAGCCAGGATGGAGCTAAATTTTAACCTGAACCTATCAGATCTAAGATTGAAGGATTGTCTTAAGTGACTATTATTCCAAGTTTGTGTAATGCTCATGATTTGCAGCACAGTGCAGCACTGTACAGATGTATTCCCAATGCAGCTCTTCCTCTACAAGTCTTCATGACCATCATGGTTGTTTTTTGGCTTCAGTGGCATCTTAGATCCTATTTCCACCACAGTAGGAAACAGACATTTTATTATTGTCCATTTAACCACATCAGAAAACTGACAGTTGATGGATCCTATAGTTATTATTGGATCAGTTCCATTCACACTTGTCAGTCTGTAACAGATCAATTGGATCTGTTGTGGTAAGCAAAACTTAAAATTGCATGATAATTACTGTGCAGTAGATAGTTTTCTCATAGAATTCTATGGTGAAATGCATCTGCTTCAGTCTTCAACCGGACCACAATAGACCATCTAAGCGAACACTACACTGTTCACTCCCACTGGCAGTTGGAGATCTGGCTCTAGTGGGAACCTAGCCCCAGTCACTCATATACATGATTTCAGCATGCCATCCTCCTTGTTTTCTAGTTCCCAGCATGCCATGTCACTATGCAGCCAGCTATGTTGGTGTCCTCCTGGCTTCCTGCGTGGTTCAAGACCATGGCTTCTTGCTGCATGTAGCAGCACATGGGAGCACTGCATTATCCTACTGGGAGCCAGAACATAATTAATACAGTCTCCCTCTGGTGGTGAAATGTCAGCAGTTTGTGTGTGTTGAGTGTAAATGCTCCTCTGGCGTACAGAGTGTGCATAACACATGGGTCAACTTACAAACAATTATGACTTCATGACAATCTTCCGAAGGGAACCTGTTTATAAGTATGGGACCTCCTGTATACTAAAATTACATGAAAACTGCTCATTTTGCTATAGAAAAAGACTGTGTAAGTAGTTAATCTAACACTGGAAAGGAGTCTATGCTGAATCATTGGCCATCCTAATCCTCATAATCATGACTGGCACTTTATCATCGTGTGGTCTGTCTACCAGGGGCATAACTACAAATCATGGAGCCCCCAGAAAAACTTTACTGGGGCTCCTTAATGTTCACAACTAAGGATGATAGTAATGAGCTAATTATGATTATGCAACATTTTGCGTACATTTGCACAATTACACCTATATGTAATTACAATTTGTAAATTCAATTGATTTTGCATAGTCATTCGTAATTTTGCGTACAATTTTGTGTAATTTTCGTGTAATTTCATGTCGACTTTTGCAGTTTATAGCAAAGTCCTCATACATGCTATTGCTACCAAATCAATTTTAACCACTTTCCCCACCACTACAGTATATCTATGTCAGCTGTGGCGCCCTCCAAGCCACAGCCAAATAGATATACAGACCTGGTTGCAGCCCTGCTGTGCATGGTCGGCTGCGCTTTAAAGCGCACACTCCGGCACTGTCAGCTGCAATACTAATTGGTGGAAGGGGACATGTTCCCTTTTGGCCAATTAGTCCACCCCCTTCCCATGAACGATTGCTGCAGAAGTGAACTGCAGCGATCCTTCACTTGTCCCCCCTCGGCGCACAAATCGTTTAAAAAATGCACAAGCAAGCAGCCACACTCACCTTACCTCGGTTCTGCGACTATCCTGAAGCCTGATCCTCCGATCACCGCTCTGCAGTCAGCCGCATATTGCCAGAAACCCGGGTCCCGGTTTGATGACGTCATCAAGCCGGGACCCGGGTTACCGGCAATATGCAGCTGACTGCAGAGCGGGGATCGGAGGATCAGGCTTCAGGATAGTCGCAGGACCGAGGTAAGGTGAGTGAGACTGCTTGCTTGTGTATTTTTTGAAGTTTAAAGGGGCGTGGATATGCGTACCAAGGATCCTAAAGTGGTTATACTCAGTTTAAAAATAATTTTTCTTTGCATTTTTAAAAACGATTTTCTCAAAAAACTACAAGGACTTTTTGAAAAATGAGTTTTGTGACTTGTACTCACTGTTCTCCGTAACATATGTAGCAATTTTGGTAGCAATAAGTATGGGGGCTTTGCTATTAACTGTTAAAGTCGGCACGAAATTAAGCAAAACACGCAAAATTATGAAATACTACTATGACATACGAAATTCATTACGATTTTCTCAGAAAATTCGCATTACGATTAAGATGCATAATTTGCAAATTTTGATGCGAAATTTTGGCCCACCACTGTTCACAACACCTCCTTTGCCTCTTCTTGATGACCCGCACAGCCTGGGGGCCCATCATGCAAGGCTCATTAAACAAGTAAGGCCATCAGGATCTTCACACCCATAACATGTGTAACCACAAAAACACCTGATCTGGAGTTTTAGAGAAAGGGAAGGTTAGTAGTTGTGGCCTGCCTCACACCCCTGGACCCCTCTGCAGCCACAGGGGTTGCTCTTCCCTAGTTACACCCCTGCTGTCTACCTTTCAGGCCTTGGATTTCACTGGGCTTTCACAGGAGAGAATGCTGCAGGAGACATCATTTCAAACACCACATTCTTACTGGTCTATTTGACAGGTATTTAAGAGCCTCTATGATGCTTATGTGTCTCTTTAATACTGCCCACATGTCAGGGTATATATGCTTTAGTGCTGTACCACAGGCATATTTTCTCTATGTTTCTGAGCCATTGTGAAAAAGTAAGTCAGTTTGCTGGAATAGCTTTTGTTGTTCTTGCATTCCCTAGTCATCTTTGGGTCCCCTCAGTGGTGTAGCTAAGGAGCTGTGGAAGGGATGGGAAACAGTTTGTTAATGTTTACCACTATTTAAAGTATCTATAGAAGTGATTATTATGAGCACAGGACCAATAGAGAGCTAATACTGTAGTTGAGGGAGGGCCCTTCGGGGCCCCTCTGGCCCAAGGGCCCCGATGCGGTCGCTACCGCTGCACCCCCTATTGCTACGCCCCTGGGTCCCCTCCAGACTTTGCCACATGATGAGCTGTGATAGTGGGACAGTTGGACTGTCTCAGGCAGGATCACCAAACTGTGACCATTGCAGTCCCTTGACAGATACGCCCATCAGCACAATGTAAACACCAGCATTTCATCTTAAACGATTTACTAAACACTTTTGCTGCCTGTGTGAATTATACCGTGGGTCTGGGACCCCTGAATACAGATCCCAAAGCAATTATCTGATCTGCAAGAGTTATAATTATCCCCAATGATAGTTTGATAGAGCTACATAAGCAATTCCTGGAATTTTTGCTCATTTCAAAGAAATGGCAGCAAACTTTTCATTGCTGTCGAGAGGAAGATCAATCAAAAACATGACTGGAAGTACAAGAGGTTCTAAATCAATCAGACAGTGAGCTGAGCCGCAAATATGTGTTTTGTACTGTACCAAATGGTACGATGAATGCAGAACGCACTTTGATCTAATTCAATCAAATTTTGACTGACATGTGAATTAAACTGGTGAGTGTTGGGTGGCGCTGCTGATGTGTTGTGCACAAATTGAACTGATTCTTACATTTGCTAATGTGATTTTTTTTTGTTTACCATTTTGCTCTGTAACTGAATAAGAGATTATTTATTTATTTATTTATTTGTTGTATTTATAAAGCGCCAACATATTACGCAGCGCTGGACATTAATTTAGGTTACAGACAATATTTAGTGGTGACAAACAGCAATATGACAATACAGGAATACAAGAAAACCAGATCACACAGCACAGTATGAGTGCAAGGTAATGCTTAGTCAGTCACTGGAGGGGAGCATGGAGATTAGGCAAGTTAGGTTCACTCAAATGCATAGCATGGGTGCACAGTAATAGAGGTGCATGATCAGGTAGGACACAAAAGGAGTGAGGACCCTGCCCAAAGGCTTACAATCTAGAGGGTTTGCACACTGAACCTACCTTTACTTAGGTTTTCCGGTACTGGAAAACATAAGTGATCCTGCAGATTTAAAGTGGATCCAAATAAAAAATACAAGATTTCAGAAATAAAATCTATTTTCTAAATTATAATGATAAATAGCAGCCATTTTTCAGCTGCATGATGACAAATATAAAATATTTTACATTTATTGGAGGAACCACCTCCCTTCCTTTCATATTGCCGGGATATTTCCGGCAAACCGGTCGAGGAGATATAAAACAAAAACAAAACACAGGCTGCTACTGATGATGTCACGGGAAGGTGATCTCAGCTTGTGTGAAATTATACATAGACGACGCCCCTGTGAGCGAGGGTAGCTGATGACAAACACACCCATGATCTAAAACCTCCTAATAAGCTCAGAAGTAATGGCTGCCACCTGTATAACCCTAGTTATGAAAAGAGAAGGGTGAAAAGCATGCCCTTAAATGCTCATAGGCTTGAAGGAGTGTTTGTTTATCTTTGTATGTGTCAGAGTGGTGCAACTAATTATTTTGAATTAAAAAAATCTTTGGTTTGGGTCCGCTTTGAAGGACAACTTAAGTGAGAGGGATATGGAGGCCGCCATATTTATTTCCTTTTAAACAATACTAGTTGCCTGGCAGCCATGCTGGTCTATTTCGCTGCAGTAGTGTCTGAATCCCACCAGAAACAAGCATGCAGCTAATCTTGTCAGATCTGAAAATGTCAGAAACACCTGATCTGCTGCATGCTTGTTCAGGGTCTATGGCTAAAAGTATTAGAGGCAGAGGATCAGCAGGATAGCCAGGCAACTGGTATTGCTTCAAAGGGAATACATATGGCAGCCTCCATATTGTTCTCAATGTAAAGGGATCCTAAAGTGAAAGCATTATGGAAGCTGCCTTCTTCATTCCCGAGTATCAGCACAAAAGATGGCAACGTATTCCTCTCAATTGTGGATCCCTTTAATGGGTTTGCAGAACGGTTAGTAAATTAAAGAGAAACTCCGACCAAGAATTGAACTTTATCCCAATCAGTAGCTGATACCCACTTTTACATGAAAAATATAATGATTTTCACAAACAGACCATCAGGGGGCGCTGTATGACTGATTTTGTGCTGAAACCCCTCCCACAAGAGGCTCTGGTACCGTACGGTACTCTGGGCAAACTGCCACAATGTAACAATGACACACACAGGAAATGGCTGTTTATAGCTGTCTGTTAAAGCCAGAACAGCTACATAATCTGCCCACAGTAACAATGTCACCATGTAATACATGTCAGAATGTGAATCTGGGAGAGGAAAGATTTTACAATGAGCAAACTCTGACTAAATCATGTATACATAATTATTGTAAAAATTAAGCACCTTTTTATATTAAATTATTTTCACTGGAGTTCCTCTTTAACCAGCTGAGCGGTCTGGACGAGCTCAGCTCGTCCAACACCGCCAGCGGCTGCCGCTCAGGCCCTGCTGGGCCGATTTTAATGAAATAAAAAGCAGCACACGCAGCCGGCACTTTGCCAGCCGCGTGTGCTGCCTGATCGCCGCCGCTCTGCGGCGATTCGCCGCGAGCAGCGGCGAAAGAGGGTCCCCCCAGCCGCCTGAGCCCAGCGTAGCCGGAACAAAAAGTTCCGGCCAGCGCTAAGGGCTGGATCGGAGGCGGCTGACGTCAGGACGTCGGCTGACGTCGATGACGTCACTCCGCTCGTCGCTATGGCGACGATATAAGCAAAACAAGGAAGGCCGCTCATTGCGGCCTTCCTTGTTTATTCTGGGCGCCGGAGGCGATCGGAAGATCGCCTCCGGAGCGCCCTCTAGTGGGCTTTCATGCAGCCAACTTTCAGTTGGCTGCATGAAATAGTTTTTTTTTTATTTAAAAAAAACCCTCCCGCAGCCACCCTGGCGATTTAATCAGAACGCCAGGGTGGTTAAGGGTTGTGTGCTACAATAACTTATTTTACGCAGGAAAAATGCAGCATGCACTACATTTGCAATGAACCACTCTATACAGGGCACTGTGATTACCCTTGTGATTGGCAACCCGCATGCGCTTCCAAGATCGGATTAAAGAGCATGCGGCGTGGAAGGACCCTTAATAAGTATTGGTTCATTGTCTTAATATAACAGTTCTTGTTGAAGATACATGCACACCATTATATTTCACACCTGCTAATTGACTAGCCTGTCAGCAGCAATCCTCTGGTTCAAAGACTGCAACCTTTTGTCACCAAATAAGAAACTTTTCATAACTCCAGGCCAGGTCATATTCCCTAATATTTTCCAGCTCAAGAGAACAGAAGCAAATCAGGTTGAACGTTTAATTTACAGTGAAAATATCCAATAAACAGGGGTGTAACTACAGGGAGGGGGGGCAGCCCCGGCAACTGCAGAGGGGCCCACACCTGTTAGGAGGCCCTAACTACTAACCTTCCCCTCCTCCAACATGATCCTTAAGATCAGATGTTTTTGTGACTACACTTGTTATGGTTGCGAGGATTATGGTTGGGCGCGCTTTGTTTATGACCCTTGCAAGATGGGCCCCCAGCCTGTGAGGGTCATCAAGGGTAAGCAAGTGAATGGTTGTGACCATTAGGGGGCCATATCAACATTTTGCTGGGGGCTGGGGGACATGACTTGTGGATATGCCCCTGCCAATAAATATCATATCATGAGTCAATTTCTCCTGATTTCTTTTAATTTACTGCAAACTGATATGGGTTTTAAAATGAATGAATGCAGGTTATAATGCTCTCCCTTAAATCTCCTCACATTTTAGATTTGATCATGTTCACTAAGCGCTTACGGAAGAAAGAATAAAGGGTGGTTTGCAGTTAACCTTTTTAATATCATTCTTCATTATGCTGTGTGCTTTATGCAGCACTTTCTTCTTACCTCTCAATGTCTAAGCTTTGGTCAGACAGGCCCAAGGGATCTTGTGAAAAAGCTACATAGTATTATTTTATAGCTTTATCCGTCCTTTCGCAGAGTAGGGTAACACTTCAAGACATTCATAATACATTCAAGGCACGGTGAAGTGTCACTTTAAAATTATATATATGCTTCTCTATGGAATGAACCATTAAGGCTGAGGATTTAAAGCCTATCTGAAGGCTTAAGCAAAAAAAAATATTTTTCAGTGGTTCAACAATGACCTTCATGTTTTTTTTTTCCCCCAGAGCTGTTATTTTCTGTTTTGTACTGGATCTGTGGCTTCCTCCTCTCGCTGGTATCTGTGTGATAGATCAGAGCTTTGGCCAAGACGAGGCTCCCCTTACTGATCCAGGCCCCCAAACACTAATCACACTAATCATATGCAGTGTACATGTAGGCACATGCCACCAAGTCTTACTCTGTGGGAAGCTGTGACTGCCTGAGCATATCAGAGAAACCACTGTAAATGCTCTGAGCTGTCTTCCAGACAAGCACATTATAGGGGATAAATAAAAGCTCTGGGAGGTAAGGTATGGAGGGCAGTGTTGTACTATCCAGCACAAGCCCTACTGTCTGATTTTTTTGCTGGCATGCTGTTGCAATTTTTAGTTAGTAAAAAATCCACTATTTGGAACCGTGTTATGGGGTAATGAAGGAACTATACATTGATATCTATGTAAGCCCATTCAGCCTGTGAACCATTTTATATTCCCTAAATGATGGTAACATTGCCATGTGCCAGCAGCACAGTTTTACTATTTATGGCGACTATGTAGAATGTGTTGCGCCATTAGTGTGACCTGTGTCACTTGGTAACATGAGAGTTGCTAGGGTTATGGGTACCATGCACTGTGCTAGTTGCTAAGTGCTATATAATCTCCCTGCACATGGTAACTGTGCTGATATTTAGTGAATATGGCCCTTACACACCACTGGTTAAGAAACAGGTTGCTAAATAACAATACACTTCTCTCATGAAACTTGTGTATGTTACTAGGTAACATCACGCAAAGATGATATTGTCACATTGCTCCACATTACAGCAATGTAAACTCACAGACAAATGTGATCATTTTTTAACTGGATCAGAGGTTACTGTGAGAGATACTGTGGGGAAAATAAAGCTATATATTTCCAGGTCTTAAATCCTGTAAGTGGGCAGGGCTATTAAAACAGGTGCCTGGTTTTCAGCAGGAGGCAAAGCCACACTTTGTCATTCTCATGTGATACAGAGATACAGTAACACAAATCAACTGGAATACAAATGATAAAAAAGTATAAATTAGTGGTAATAAACTAGCCTGACACATGTGTCATGGTTCCAAAGACCGCTTTATCAGAAACAAACATACATTGATAAACAGACATGCTTCCAGGGGCGTAACTATGAGTCAATGGGCCCCCCAGCAAAACTTATTGGGGCCCCAATGTTAACACCCTTGGCAACTCCTTGTGACCCTCACAGCCTGGGGGCCATTTTGCAAGGGTCATTAAACAAGTGTGCCTAATCAATGCCTGATGCAATGTTTTGCAGAAGTAAATCTAGTAGAAAAGGTTACAAATATAACACAAAGCAATTGGGATGTTGGGGTGTTTTGTACCATAGCTATACAACACCAACACTAGAAGTGTTTGACAGAGACTCTGCCTGTTCTGAGTTCTGATAGTCATTGACTCTACTTAGTTCTCATGACCTGCAATTGCTGCACTATAACCCCCACAATGATACAAACCAGTTCTCTTCTCTCCAAAATGTCATATCTACCTATTTCTATAGCAGCATGGGTCTAACAAGGTAGAACAACAGAAGCAGAATCGCTCTATAGAAAGTGACTGCCATTTGTATACCCTTGGATGGGCCATATAACCAGTGATCAAGGCATCCAAAATAACCCCTACCACCACCAGAGTTCCCTGCTCATCCCTAGTGATTTAATGGCTGCTGCAGTATACCAATGTATTATATGGGGTAGCCTTCCAAGCTTGCCAGATTTATACACAAATATTACTGCTATTCAGTTCAGACATTGTGACAAATTTGACTTTAACCCAAATCTCAAAAGCAGCACAAAATTAAAGTCTAACTTTAGGCACAGTTCTAAATGTGTCACCTTACAAACCATATTAAGAAGAGTGCTTAGACCTTTTTTTTTTTTTTACAAAGCATCATATCTACTAACAACATTTGTAAAGCAATTTTCTCACATAGAACTCAAATTGCATGGCACATCTTGTCACATATACAGGATATGGTAACCATCTTGGCTAGGTCAGCCATCTTGGCTAGTAGACCTCATGTGGAAGCCATTTTGTCCACATTCTGTCTGCTGTGTGTGTGAAGTACCATCTTTTGTAAACTGTATGCATTGCATTTCATTTACTTTGGAGAGTGCTGGAGTGACATTTGAACATCACCTAGACTGTCCACACATTGGGCCTGATTCACAAAGTGATGCTAACAGTTAGCACGCTGGTGAAAAGCCCTTTATCACGCCTAAACTCAGTTTAGGCATGATAAGTTTAGGCGTGATAAGTTTAGGCATGATAAGTTTAGGTGTGATAAGTTTAAGCACCAACTGGGTTAGCACCGCAGTGCACAGCTGATCAAAAGCTTTGCGCTAGCAAAGTCTGGTGCACTTCGCATAGAGTTTAATGGCGCTGCTTTGCGTGCAGGACTTTGCGCAGGATCTAAACTTATCTAAACTTATCATGCCTAAACTTATCATGCCTAAACTTATCATGCCTAAACGTATCATGCCTAAACTGGCTTTCCACCAGCTTGGTGCAATGGTTATCACGCCTAAAGTCTCTAACTGCGTTAGCACCGCTTTGTGACTCGAGCCCATTCTGTCTGCTGTGTCCGAAATACCCTAATATGTAAAGTGTATGCATTTGTATCTCCTTTTAATTCTGCTGTAATGACATTTAAATATCACCTAGTCAGCCACCCATTCATAAGTCCATTCATTAACTTCACCTAAATGAGAAGACTAGACAGATGTTGTGTATTGAGACAGCTGATGGTGCAGGAAACTCTCTGACGTTTGTGTACATGTAAAATGGGGCCTGGATGTACCAAAGGAGGATCTCACCCTTTTTTATAGAATAGGAGGAAATTTGATTATTTTTGGATTAGAAATTTGGATAGCCCCAGGGTATATTTAAGCTAACTCATGTTCTTCCACAACCAGAAATTAGACATTACGCAGGGTAAAGTTGTATCTCCATTTTATTCCCTTTTAATTTGATAAGAAAATGTCTTGTGTGTGTGTTTGCCACTTTTACTTTTGTTTTTATAAATATTATTCTTGTATATATCTTTTCTGCATTGTTCCACTATTGGAATATGAAATTTTTATTTATTAGTTAAACCTATTTGCCAAACTAGGCAAGTGGGTTTTCAGCCTAGATTTAAACACCTCTATGGATGGAACAATTTTCAATGATTGTGGTGGGGAGTTCCATAAAGCAGGAGCAGCATGACAAAAGACATTGGCTACAAAGGTTTTTAGGTGGACTCTGAGGGATGACCAGATTGTTGGATCTGGTGAACTGAGTTTACAGGAAATGTAGTGTAGCTGCAACCAATTTTCAAGTTGCAAGGAACTGTGGACATGGGCAGTTAAAAAGGAAAGTCTGAGAAGATTACCACCTACAGCTCTTAAAGTCTGTGCTGTAGGAGAGGAATAATAACCAGATCCTATATATAACTCTTGAACTCGGAAATTTATGACACCTGTGTGCCAGGCAAAGTCTCAGTTATGTGAGGATTGAGTCAGCAAAGAGTCGTATGTGTTTGTCATACATCAGCTAACATCCCCTCAAAACCCTATTTGGATGTCTTGTTTCAATTAAGTGCATAGTAATACATAGTAATGACATGTATTTTTGTTTCCCAAAAAATCCATGGATCCCCTTTTGATGTTGCATGTCTTTAGCTGTCTGTTCTAACATCTTGTAAGCTTACAATTCAATCTGATGAAGGCACAATAGCGAAAGCTTAACCTCATATATTTTTAAGTTAGCCAATAAATGGTATCATCCTGATTCAAAACTGCATACTACATATATAATTCATTTGACATCAGAAACTAAGTAGCTTATATGCGCAGTCAAAACAAGACCTCCACTTAGATGACTTAGAATGCTCAACAGTAATACAGCTACTAGGCATGACCAGGCACAAGCCATAAAGAGTGGCGTTAGTACAAAGAACGGGTGGCACATATAGAGAACATGGCTTGTGAAGGACTAATATTTGTCTGGCCAATGCAAGAAGAATCATGTCTGAATTATTCAAGAATGTGTACTTCTTCACCTGGCAGAAGTCATGCAGTTTGCTATTAACACTATCATAAAACCTCACAGAAAACTCATTCTCAGTCCACCAAAAATCAAGCTTCGAAACTGCAAGGATTTATCAGGTTATAAACACACTCTTACCACTGCATCCTGGGATACTTCTGATGTTGTTACCTTCAATTTATATGCCCAACGGGGAGCCTTGGATATGTGTTCTTGAAAGATTATCAGCAAACAACATCTGTGAAGAAGTCTTACTTTATCCCAATTAAAGGAATCTCTGCCTGCGGAGGAATCCCTTGTGATGCTAACAACTTTCTAAATTATTTCACTACATTTTCTTCTGAAGGCAACTTTTACTTGAAAGGGGAATTTAGTGGATTTGGGATTTTAGTCTTCTTTTGGTAACTGTTCTGTTTTCTATAATTATATCACTATTTTCATAAGGAGAAAGTGCAACATTGGGAAATCCAAGTATAATGGAATCGCCACCTTGAGGAACACAACCTGTGCAGGAAATGAACCCCTATCTAACATTTAGCATATGAAAGAGCTCACTTCAGCCTGTCAAACCTTGCTCTGAGAAGTAACATCTGGTCTTAAAGAACTGCTCGTTTCCTGTGGCACAATGGCTGTGCTCAAACAGATGCAGAAGGCTTCACCAAGTCCTAATTAGATCATTGTGAAATGTTCTTCTAATTCCCTAACACCTTTCTCCTTCACTGTGCTGCACACTACAGAAGTGCCGTAGCCAACAGTTCGGGCAACTTCATGTTACTCTGGTGTATTTATAACCTTGTTTACATTTTTCTGCCATTTACAGCTGGCGACCTCAGCCATTCATACATTCATATTTCATTTAAAGGGAACCTAAACTGAGAGGGATATGGATGTTTCCTTTGAAACAATATTAGTTACTTGGCAGTCCTGCTGAACTCTTTGGCTGCAGCAGTGGCTGAATCAGACACCTGAAACAAGCATGCAGCTAACCCAGTCTGACTTCAGTCAGAGTACCTGATCTGCATGCTTGTTCAGGGGCTGTGGCTTAATGTAGGATCAGCAGGAGAGTCAGTGAACTGGTATTATTTTAAAAGGAAAAATCCATACCCTTCTCAGTTTAGGTTCCCTTTAAGGTCCCCCTAAGGGCTAAACTATCATTATTCTGGGATTAAGAGTAGAAATGGTCAATGAAATGCTAATAATTCTAGCTTGCATGCACATGTAATGCATATACAGCTTGGAATTGGGTGGACTGAAATAGGAAGGGAGAACATGTGAGTCTCAGTTACAAGATGCATACAATGTGCATTGCCTTTGCATGTAAGCCAGAATTATTAGCATGTTATTGATCTTTTTTTATTATGAGTATTCCAGTACTTCTTCTGTGGTATCCAAATATGAGTTAATTGTCTGGATCACAAGCGCTAAACAGATGGGCATGGGGTTTGCTTGCGTACCTGCAAATACAAGGGCGTAGCAAGTGAAATCCAAATATTTTAAAGTGAACCTCCAGACTAAAAATCTACTCAATAGCAAAAGGCTGGGTGTTTCTCTAACAGTTTCCCAGCATCAGAACTTTGTCTTACCCAAGCCTTATTTTTAGCTGCACAAAAGATAAGCTCTGCTGATGTTGTTGTTCTCATTGCCTAGCTCTCACAGCTGGGAGGGGTTATCAGGACACAGGCCAGTTGGAACTGTGTCTCATGCTCTCTGTCACCTCCTTTCAACCAAAAAGATGGCTGCCCTCATGAAATCACAAACATTTGCCTGTTCTTTTAAAACAGTGTGGGTAAGAGATTATATTACCTATCTATTTTAATTAACATAACTAATGTAACTTAATGACAGTATGTCTGTTTAGGCTGTTTAGGCTGAAGTTCCTCTTTAAACTGTTCACTTGTGAGAAGCAATATATACCTGAATAGGTCTCTGTCTATGTGAAGGGCAATTGAAGCTCTGCTGTGATCTAACTTCCACCTTTCATGAGTTACCTAGCACTTTTATTATTCATCTGTTTTATGTGCCCACATAGCAGTATAAAGTGCACAATACATAGAGAAACCTCACATGGTAACAGTAGTATTCTACTCATATGGCAATAAAGGTATTTGTGTTGGGGAAAGAAAGGTGTAATTAAATATTCTACTTATTTTATTTATAATTAATTGATCAAGTTTCAAACCACTTTAAAGCAAACCTGAATTGAAATACACTTGTATAATAATGTGTGTGCGCATGTTTGTGGGAGGAGGTCAGATTGGAATATATGTCTAAAAAGTTAATGAATTGATGGTTGTACAACTTTCATATCTTAAGCTAAGTACACACATTAGATAAATATCACTCTGAACCCTATTAAAATGACCGATTAACAAGCTTTAAACCAGTATGCAGCTGCTCATGACTGACCGTTACCGACAAAGACAAATTACCGATATTGGGTCGTGATCCATCCTGTTGGATTTTTTTGACCAACGATTGTTCATCAAAAGGAATGTGTACAGTTGATTAACCATGTCACCTATTAGGGAATAAAAGGGAGGAGCAATGACAGGTGAAAGTTGCTCTGGTCTGTTAGGGTAAAAACCAGTTGGGGGTGGACTGGTAACCTTTGCCGATTGATCGTTAGTCAACGTTCATATAGACCAATTTTCATCTGAGGTGTGTATGTGCTGTTACACAATTAATTTTTTGTTGTAATTATTCATTATAATCTATGTATGTTGTTTTGTTGTACCTATCTACTACTGTAAACCATATTATATCAATTGCATCCAGCTGCTTCTCAGAACTTTCACTGTGTTTAAAAACAACACAAGTAGAGTACTTTTTTGTTGAGACAATACAATAATATTACCAATTCTCACCAGTCTGAGTTGTCAGTCTGACAAACAGCAGAACTCTCACGCTGTTAGTTTGTATGAAGCCACGCAGCAGGGAGCTCCTATAGAGCCTAGCATCCCGTTTTTACACATTTAAATTGCACCATAAGCAAGAAGTAAAAACAAACAAAGTGCTTTTTACTGATTCCTGTGTGTGACCACATACAAAAATACAGCCTACACTGATGAAATTAATTCATTGTAAATATAATGGTATGAAAAACAGTGTAAAAAAACACCTAACAAATATGTGCCTTTAATTCTACTGCATCTATCACAGTAGTAGCAGTAGAGAATTGAACTGTGTCAACCCTCAGTAAAAGTAAGAAGTTTTGAAACAAGATGATACCATTTATTTTATTGGCTAACTTAAAAAAATATAAGTAAGCTTTCATCTATTCTGCCTTCAACCGACTTGAATCCTCCTGTATGCTGACAAGATGTTGTAGGCTTATAGCATACATCTACAGTATATACATGCAACATCAAAAGGGGATATATGGATTTTTGGGGAAACACAAATACATGTCACCAAAATAGGATCTTGAGATGATGTTAGCTTATGTAATGCATCTATCATAGTCAAAAGACTTTAGGTATATTCACTAAACATCGGTGAAGTTGGTAGTCAGTGTTGCGCATATTGTGTGATTAGCGCAAGCTGCGTTACCTAGGTCACACCTACATTACTAGGGTAATGTGTGCTATGCAAGTAGTAAAACATGCTTTACTGTAGCATCCCGTGCATTTCTAGGTAACACTGGTTGTGCTAATTGCACAACACACACTATGTTGTTGGCGCAAGTAATGGTAAAATTCATGTGCACTTCCTGCACACGGCAACTTTACTAATATGTAGTGATATTTGATTAGTGAATGCTCATTGATTATTAACCACTTCACCCAGGAGCCCCCTCCCTCGACTGGGTCCCCCGATCTGCGCTCCCCTCCAGCTTTAAAAAGTGAAGTACCAGCTCTATGATTAAGAGGCAACGGGCGGGGATCACTCACCTTTTTCGCGTTCCAGCGTGCTCTCCACTGACGTCACTTCCTGCAACGCCGCCCACTGTATTGTAAGTGGATGGCATTGCAGGAAGTGACATCAGTGAAGCGCACGATGGAACACGGAAAAGGTGAGTGATCCCCGCCCCCACCGCTGAGTCCGACCCCCCTCCCCACCGCTAGGCCCAATACCCCATTTCTGCCCGCTACCCCTCCAGTTTGGCGGGCGGCCCCCCACACCCATAGACAGGCGGGTGCCGCCCCCCCAGAAATGCCGCCTGAGGCAAATGTTTCACCCCGCCTCATGAGCAGGCCGGCCCTGACTTCACCCCAAGGTGGTTTTTACCCTTTTACCCTAATGGACAAGAGCGATTTTCACCTTTCCATGCTCATCCCTTTCATTTGCCAATAGCTTAATCACTACTAATCACAATGAAATTATCTGTATCTTGTTTTTTTCATCACCAGTTGGGCTTTTTGGGGTTGATATTTGTTTTCAGTAATTACTTTATTTTCTATGCATTTTAAAGGGAAATACAAGGAAAAAATAAAAAAATACACTATTTCTCCAATTTCATCCCCTATGGTTTTAATATAAACACTGCTACTGTACATAAAACCCACACATTTTATCTGCATATTTGTTCTGGTTATCACAAGATTTTAATGATGTCCCTAATACAAATTTTGGTGACAATATATCATTTGGAAATAAAGGTGTATTTTTTGGTGGTTTTTTTTCCACTATTTTCACGTGCACGGGAATGCACGTGCACCCACGGGAACACGCACGTGCACACGCGGGAACGCGCATGCGTGCATGCGTGCACGTGCACGCGCACAGCTGCAGCAGCACTGGCTGACTTATAAAAACGTCCTGGAGCCATTAAGAGGCTCTAGCAGGACAGTTTTATAAGTCAGCATGTCATTAAGTGGTTAAACTGAAAAAAAATGTAATATGTGTTATTTTCTACAGGTTTATGTGCACAGGTACAATTGGCAAGCAGGAAACAGACTGATTTATCAAGACTGGTGCAAAGAAAACTGAAGTAAAACTAGAGGAGTTGACTAGAGCAATCAGCTGTCAGGCTTTGAATGACAGAAGACTTTTGATTGGATGCATTATATAAATGCTCTGCACTTGTCGTGTTAAATCATCCCAACACAGTATAATCGAATCAGTTCTAAATTCACAAAGGGTTTTCCTACTGATGATCATACCAGATCGTTGAAACATTTTTATTTTCTGGTTTGCTGCTATGGGTGCTTTCCATTTGCCCTTTTATATTAAACAATTAAGAATTCCATTACATGCGTATTTTTCCTTCAGAGCAAACACTGATTTTTAAGCCATATGACTAAAATGAATTCAAAGCATTCAACAGATTTCAATGTCTCCTAATGATGTGTATTGAGTTAAAGGGGGGTTTCCACCTTCAGGGTATAACATTTTAATCAATTTCTGTCTCTGGCATGACATATTACTTATATGCACACTGCTGAACTTTATCTTCACTTTCTTATTACACTGAATTCTATGCACAGAATTTGAATTGCTATAGTTAAAGCGTACAGTGCTGATGCTGTGTATGGTAGATCTCACTTATGGTGGCCATACATGGTACAATTTTTCCCTTTTTTTTTATTAGATAATTTAGTTTGATTATTCCGTTAATCGAATCTAAAGATTTTTCCAGCATGTCCGATCAGATTTTTCTTGGGAAAACAGGATAATCGTTTAAATTTCTTGATCGCAAAAAAAATATTTTCAACTTTCATTCGATTCGATCATTTAAAATCTAATAAACGGGAAAATTGAACATTTTTATTGTATCGTGTATGGGCACCATAACTTTGTGTTTGGCTGCAATACCAAAGGGAAAGCCAACCGAGGTCTAACAGGGGTAGAAGAGTGGTGGGATAAACAGACCATTAAGGAATTGCATCATAGCTATAGCAATGGAAATTGACAACTGTGAGGCATACAGTAGTTGTAACTTTTTGTAGGTGAGGATACCCTGAAAGTTTCGGGAACATTTTAAAGGCAAAAACAAATACTGAACTGCTGCTATTGCTTAAAGCAGGGGCATAACAATAGGGGATGCAACCCCTGCATAGAGATGGATCGAACCTCCGATCTTCGGCTCGCGAACTTCCGCCAAAAGTTTGGTTCGCGCAAACTTCCGCGAACCGCAATAGACTTCAATGGGGAGGCGAACTTTGGAAAATAGAAACACTTATGCTGGCCACAAAAGTGATGAAAAAGATGTTTCAAGGGGTCTAACACCTGGAGGGGGGCATGGCAAAGTGGGATAGATGCCAAAAGTCCCAGGGAAAAATCTGGTTTTGATGCAAAGCATCGTTTTAAGGGCAGAAATCACATTGCATGCTAAATTGCAGGCCTAAAGTGCTTTAAAACATCTTGCATGTGTATACATCAATCAGGGAGTGTAATTAGAGTACTGCTTCACACTGACACACCAAACTCACTGTGTAATGCACCGCAAACAGCTGTTTGTGTTGTGACAGCCGTGCTGGACTGGTGCGCACCATGGCCTGAGTGCAGGCCAGGGCGGTTTTCAAGCCCATATGGTCGCCGGGCTGTGGTAGCTGAATGACAGAACAGCGACTGTCCAACTGATCATGTGTGTGCCCCCCCCCCCCGACATACTAATATAGCCTCAAAGCATCTGACGCTACTTCCTGTTTAAATAGGAAGTAGCGTGAAGCACTTAGAGATTGGAGACCTCCGCAGTGGATGGAGGTATGTGTCCTGCCCGCCAGCCTGCTGACAGTGATAGATGCTGGAGGGGAGCGCAGAGGGGAGAGCCCGAGGTGAGGGAGGGGGGACTGTGATTTCTAGTTATGCCCCTGGCTTAAAGGATAAGCGAGGCAACTAAATAAATCTATCTTTACTTACCTGTGACTTCTTCCAGACCCTAGAAGTCACATGTGTCCCTTGCTGCAGCTCCGGTCCTCTCCCGGGTCCAGCTGGCAGCCTCTGAAGTATAGCTGAACACCAGGGGAGGACTGGCCCAGGGGGATGGGGGGCAATTGCCCCCCGGGCCGCCCGAATCTTAAGTAATTAGGGCCGGCCGCTGCTATACGCAGCGGCCGCAGACATACCACAGGTGACAGGTTCGCAGTGGGGATCGCAACCTCGCGCGATATTTCCCGGCAAGTTGAAGTATCCAATCAAAGAAGGGGCTGAGGCGGCCGGCCGTGGTGTGCCCTTGTGCGTGGCTGCGCCTGCGGTGGATGTGAGCGGCACAAGGACACAAATAGCTTAGGTCCTCTCCGGCCCGGTGGGTTGACCCTCCGGGCACTGTCAAACAGGTAGTTGGAGAGGGGGGTAGGTGTCAGACAAGTAGTTTGTATGGTGGGTGGGCAGGAGTGGGGTTAGGCATCACCAGGTAGGTAGGTTTGTGTGTGTGTGTGTGGGGGGGGGGGGGTTGTTTAAAGGAGTTATCAGGCATTTTTAATGAAATAAGTGCTACTTACCCGGAGCTTCCTCCAGCCCCACGCTCCCAGCATGTCCCTCACCGCAGCTCTGCAGTCAGCCATTCGCTGCCGTTGCCTCCCAGTCCCCGGCGATGGCACAAGTCCGACCTGGATGTCGGCCTGTACTGCGCCTGTGCGAGCAGCACTGTCAATCACCGCCACGTGGACTGGAGTGTATTGTGCAGGCGCAGTAGTTCTGTGTCTGCACAGTACGCTCTGGTCCATGTGGCGGTGATTGACAGCGCCGCTCGCACAGGCGCAGTCGGCCTGACGTCATCGCCGGGGGCTGGGAGGCAGCGGCAGCGAACAGCTGACTGCAGAGCTGCGGCAAGGGACATGCTGGGAGCTTGGGGCTGGACGAGCCCTGGGTAAGTAGCACTTATTTTCATAAAAAAAAAAAAGCCTGATAACTCCTTTAAGGTTAGGCATCAGACACAGACAGGTAGATTGTGCGGAGAAATGGGGTTAGGCATCAGGTACATAGTGTGTGTGTGTGTGGCTGGGGCTGTTAGTCATCACAATTTGAAGATTTGCACACAAGAAAGATATGGCTTTGGGCTGGGGATGCCGTGAAACGGGCCTCTAGTTTGTGTTGTCCCCCCAGGCCAAAAGGTCCCAGTCCTCCCCTGCTGAACACTGTTGGGTCGGCATCATCTGTGCATGCGCGGATGTGCCGCCACGTGCGAATGTGCATACGTCACCAGGTGCATACTGCGCCTGTACAGTAGTACTGCACAGATGCAGTACCCTCCCATTGATGTGGGTGCATTCACATGGCACAGCCACATGCCTGTGATACCGCAGAAGACTTCAGAGGTTGCCAGCAGGAGAAGACCAGAGCTGCAACAAGGGACACATTTGACTTCTAGGGGCTGGAAGAAGCCCCAGATAAGTAAAGATAGATTTGTTTTGTCACCTTGCTTATCCTTTAACCCTTTCAGCCCACAGGGATTTTTCACCTTATGCAACAGAGAAATTTTCATTCATTTGCTAATAACTTAATCACTAGTTATCACAATGAATTGATCTATATCTTGTTTTTTCCACCACAAATTAGACTTTCTTTAGGTGGTACATTTTGCTAAGAATTATTTTTTTCTAAATGCATTTTAACAGGAATATTAAGAAAAAAATGGAAAAAAATCATTATTTCTCAGTTTTTGGCCATTATAGCTTTAAAATAATACATGCTACCATAAATGAAATCTATGTATTTTATTTGACCATTTGTCCCGGTTATTACACCATTTAAATGTTGTCCCTATCACAATGTATGGCGCCAATATTTTATTTGAAAATAAAGGTGCATTTTTTCAGTTTTGCGTCCATCACTATTTACAAGCTTACAATTTAAAAAATGTTCGTAATATACCCTCTTCACATGCATATTTAAAAAGTTCAGACCCTTAGGTAACTATTTATGGTTTTATTTTTTCTAATTGTAAATCTTTTTTTCATTAAAAATGTTATTTGGATAATTTTTGGTGTGGGAAACAGTTCATTTTAAATGTAATAATGTGTGTTTATTGTATTGAAAAATGTATGTAGATGTAGTTTTACTATTTGGCCTCAAGATGGCCACATTTTTTTTTCTTGTCGGTCCTTCTCGCTTCCAGGAGGCGAGAAGAGGACAGTAAATGTTTTTCTTCTGGGGACTTAGATCAATGAACGGGAACCATGTTCCCATTCATTGATCTCCGGGCTACCAGGGGGCAGCACGGGCGCACGGGCGCGCGATCGCATGCATCAGCAGCACAGCAGCCGCCTGGACGTGAGGACCATGTCCAGGTGGCATAAATGGTTAAAGTACACTTAAAGTGAGTAAAAAAAATAGATACTTACCTCAGTAGTGGAAAGCCTCTGGATGGTCCAGAGCTTTCCGTGATCCTCTTACACCTGACACTAATCTCCCCCCACCTACACCTGACACTAATCTCCCACCACCTACACCTGACACTAGCCTTCCCTACCTACACCTGACACTAACCTCCTCCTACCTACACCTGACACTAACCTCCCACCACCTACAACTGACACTAACCTCCCCTACCTACACCTGACACTAACCTCCCCCCTACCTACACCTGACACTAACCTCTCCCCTACCTACACCTGACACTAACCTCCCCCCTACCTGCACCTTACACTAACCTCCCCCCACCTAACCCTGACACTAACCTCCTCCCACCTACACCTGACACTAACCTCCCGCCTACCTACACCTGACACTAACCTCCCCCCTACCTACACCTGACACTAACCTCCCCCCTACCTACACCTGACACTAACCTCCCCCCTACCTACACCTGACACTAACCTCCCCCCTACCTACACCTTACACTAACCTCCCCCCACCTAACCCTGACACTAACCTCCCCCACCTACACCTGACACTAACCTCCCCCCTACCTACACCTTACACTAATCTCCCCCGCCTACACCTGACACTAACCTCCCCCCTACCTACACCTGACACTAACCTCCCCCCTACCTACACCTGACACTAACCTCCCCCCCACCTACACCTGACACTAACCACCCCCAAAACCCTGACACTAACCTCCCCCCTACCTACACCTAACACTTAAACTCACTGCAACAATACTCTCCTACTGAAACAAAGCGCTGTCCATAGCTGCAATTCTCCGGGCACCATACCACTGCCGCTATGAACAGTACAGTCGTTATGGCTGCTTCCAGCACCCACTGTGGTCGCCGTAATTTTCCCAATGCAGTACCATTGCTGCTTTAACAGACACACAACGATAGCTCAGAATTTACACATTATAATCCTTGGAGCCAAGCTGGACACTGCCACCCTCATTTCCTGTTCTACATCAGTTTTTCAATGATTCTTGCTTTTTTATGACAGCAGCTGCCTTAAAAAAGAGAAAACTAATAACAGGTATTAAATGTCTTCCACAGCATTGGTGCACTGGGGCTAGTTATTCAGTCTACCCTGCCGCAGATCCCTAGGCCTAATAATCAATGAGACAGGTTTCCAGGACTACTATTATCAGTAACTGAGCCAGGTCTTCATGCCCATCAATTATTAGCAACATGTGACAACGCTACTCAGACCTACTAATAAGCAATCATTCAGGTCCCCGGGCCTAATAATTATATATAGGTACCCAGGTCTAGTATTTCCAGCAATAAATGGCACAAGTACTCACTCATGCCTGGTAATAAGCAACATGTAAAATAGGTACACCGGTTTAGTCATTAGTAATAAATGATGTAGGTACTCAGGTCTTGTTAATAAATACAGTAATACAGTAACTCACTGAAGTCATGTTCCCCCATTTTTTGTGCCTGCAATGAGTGTTGGTGTGTATTTTAGTACAGTAGTATTGGAGCTCTGCACATCTTTGCTATTAAAAAATTCAGGTATGAGTTTCTGAAAGCGCTGCCATTCCTTTTGCTGTATGAATTGAATGTGTGTATACTACTGGCTAGCTGCATTCACTGATCCACAATTATTCACAAAGCTTTAGATTAGAATTAGCACACAATTTGCATCTGCTTTGCATTTAGGGTGTGTATTTAGTCCAGAGGGGCTGTGCATTGCCTCTGTAGGTTTGCAAACGAATGCATCCATGAGCGCTGTCACCAGTCTGTATGTAATACAGTAATGTGTTTGTATATTTTTCATTACTGGTATGTAACTATTTGGTGATTTCTGTTCCATTTGTTTAGATAGAGATCTCAGATCTCAGATGTTTATTTGGCTATCTATCTATCTAAGGGCTCTTTCTTAAATAATGTAGAATTTGTTCTACCACTCATGAATGGCCTCCTCAGCTGTGCTCTGCAGTATTTATACCCTAGATAGTTCAATGTCCCTCATTCATTCACCTCTGTCTCTATTATTATTATTATTATTATTATGTATATAAAGAATTACCCAGTTAGCTCATGGTGACCCAGAACCACCAGGAAAGGCTGAAAGAGACCAAAAAGGCCCTCTACTGAAAAGTAATGCTAAATGTAATTTTGCCTTCTGTTTTAAGAAGGCAACATTTCATTATGTACCATATTTTTCAGACTATAAGACACACTTTTTCTCCCCCAAAAGTGGGGAGAAAAAGTCCCTGCGTCTTATAGTCCGAAGGTACCAAAAAAGTACACATATTGCAAAAAAAAAAAAAAAAAAAAAAGTTTCCCTCTATGGGTCTCCCTCTGTGTGTGCATATGGTTTCCTCCTTCTCGCTCGGCCACCAGCCTCGTTCGGTGCCCCCACTGCAGCCATACATCTTTGCCGTTGCCATCATGCCACCGCTAATCATCCGCCTCCATGCCACCACCGATCATCCGTCTCCATTCCACCGCCATGATTCGCCTGGGTGAGTGTAGCTGGGCACTGAAGGTTAGTTATTTTAGCTGGTGGGGACAGCATTGGGGGGGGCTACTGTAGTTGTTGATGCAATCGCTCCAAGATCACTCACAAAATGTTGCAAGTGGGACCACCCTGGCATATCGCTTTGCTAAGCAAACACAGGAAAAGCACACCTAGTGGATCCCAGCTCCAAGGCTATTTTTAGGGGGGGGGGGGGGGAGTTAATTAATCTATGACTGTTTTTGTAGTGTACATGTAAACCAGAGTTCCAGATGGAAAGCCCATCAATCACAGGGAGAGTATAAAAAACTCTATGGCTAGGATTCAAACTTGAGACTTCAGTACAAAATTGTCAACCAAATAGTCACTGCACTGCCATCTGTAATGAAGAAGAGGTGATTATCCAATTTCCTGAATTAGCCAAAATGGTGGAATAAAACAGGTGAGGGATGCTAAAGTTACACCGCGTAAGGTTTGAGCTGGGAAAACTAAAGTTTTTCACTTCTACTTCAGTACTTGGGCAATCATGCGTGCCTAATTACTGATCTGGAAATCAATGGCTTAGTTAGGTTGACCCATATAAGCATAGGTGCTTGACAACGTTACTGCCACTCAGCGGAATTAGGACAGTTTTTTTCAGAGAGCTGGTGAAACATCTTTGACAATGCACAAGAAATCCAGTTGAGTACTATACATGGCAGTTGTAATTCATAACTGTGCAGGTTTGTGTCAGCTCAGATTAAAAGCAGTCTGCAGCATGTTAGTGTGAAGGAAACATCTGCACACCTAGCAAATCATCAATTTCACAACTTATTTGTGTTTCAGTTTCACTTGTTTAACTAGATTTTCTTAACCTCTTCATGCCATGGGCTGAAGGGAACAAATGTGTGTGCCTGTGCCCACTCCTACAGCAGGGTGTATACTTTGGCAGAATAGCCACACTTACACAAATGTCCTATATGCACCTAAATGGCGTACATGTAATAAAGGCGCCTACAAAAAAGGGCGCCGGATATTGTCGCCAGTAGAATACCTGTGAAATTACCGATATGCTACTACTTAATTCCGATATTACTTTTACTATATTACTTTTGTTGTGTTAATCAAGCCTTCTGCGAAAAGAAAAAAGCGTGCATGAAAAAGGGTGCAGGGAGACTAGGGCACCAGACTTCCACTACTAGAATATCAGTAAACTTTACCTGCACTGTATGGAGGTGTTGTGTTGCTAACACAACAACACACCACAAAAAAGGCAACAGCAAATATTGAGTACAGCTGGGTCAAAATCACTGTCAGTGCGCAAAAGGACTATTCAGGAAGAGTCCTCAAAAGGATCATTGTGGGGGTCCCTGGCTGGTGAACTGCAAGCAGCAAAGCACCTAGGAAGCAGCTACACAGCATAATATCAAACAACAGCCTATCCCTCACTGTCCCTCTATCTGCAGCAGTAACACTTCTCCCTACACTGACTAATGCAGAATGAAATTGGCCGCTGGGATCATGCCTTTTATGGGGGAGAGTGGCCCGGGTGGTGATCATGTCTGATTGGCTGTCCTGTCCCACCTGATTTAAGGCTGAAGGGTCAAAAAATGGCACTATGTGAAAGTATAGGGCAGGCACAAACAGCCCGCATCGCGCACGCTAATTGCGAGCAAGTGGGTAGAGCATATTCACTGGGAAACGTTAGTCAGTGAATGTGTTCCTACCATCCCTAATGAGACTTACACTATATCATTTTTGAATTGAGACTTGCTATTGACGTTAAAAAATATTGTGCACCCTCTATTAGACTGTAGGTGCCGTAAAAGTTGCTAATAACATTGTGTTCTATGTGGCACCCTTTTTAACTGCTTGCCTATGTGCCCTTTTTACCTAAGTGTTCTATTTGCACAAAAGGTGCACAAATAGGACATTTATAAATGCCCATATTGCAAGAAGTGGTTAGGGCCCATTCACACCTAAAATCGCTAGCCACTAGCGATTTGCAGTAGCATTTTCTGTGGGTGATTTTTCCGCGATTTAACATGGAGAAATCACTGTACAAATTCGCGTTTTTGGAGCGATCGCGATTAGCGTTTCTATATATGCTAATGGCGATCGGTCCTAAATTGCCGGAAAAATGCTGCATGCAACAAGTTTGCGATTAGCGATAATGTGTGAACACTGTCATAGACTAATATAGCACTAGCGTTTTTAAAAAAGGCTAGCGCTTTAGCGATTAGCGACAATCGCACGATTCCCGCTTAGGTGTGAAAGGGCCCTTAATCTTCTTTTATGGCTTGTTTGAAATCAGATTAGGTTTTAAGTCACATCCATATTAATTACCTATAAAATATGAAAAATGTAGAAAGGTTCACAACCTTTCCAGCATCACTGTAGTTATTGATAGACTCTGCACAAAGCAGATGACCTTGAAGGAATCAAAGTATACAGCTTGCCCAATTGTATATTTAACCTAACTGTCAGCGGCACTTAGACTGGTTTGCCTGTCTTGTGTTTGCCACCATATATAGATGTATATAAAATCAGAACGGTCACACTAATTTTCTTGTACAAATGTGTTAAACGAACTGCAGTATATGACTCCCTTCAGCAGCATTCGCTCTTTATGAAGAGAATTCACAGAAAAGCCTCGCCTCACAGATGGCAATTTTGTAAATAGTTTGGCTGAAAACCAGTGTTTGTGGGGGTGTGAAATGGTTAGTCAGGCCAATCAAAATTTGATCAGATGGAACCGTAATTGAGAAGCAATGTTGGCTTCTGTCTGTAGCCACCTGTGTGTGCAGCTATCAGCAAGAAGCTGAGATTTCTCAAGAAAGTTAGTTAGGTAGTAACCGTATGTTGAAATTCCGTGTTTGCTTACAGCAAACTTGTATCGAAATGGTTCTCAACAGATAAAATGTGTGTGTGTGTGTGTGTGTGTGTGTAGTGTGTGTAGTGTGTGTGTAGTGTGTGTGTAGTGTGTGTGTGTGTGTGTGTGTGTGTGTGTGTGTGTGTGTGTGTAGTGTGTAGTGTGTGTGTGTGTGTAGTGTGTGTGTGTGTGTGTAGTGTGTGTGTGTAGTGTGTGTGTAGTGTGTGTGTAGTGTGTGTGTGTAGTGTGTGTGTGTGTGTGTGTGTGTGTGTGTGTGTGTGTGTGTGTGTGTGTGTGTGTGTGTGTGTGTGTGTGTGTGTGTGTGTGTGTGTGTGCGTGCGCGTGTGTGTGTGCGTGCACGCGCGTGTGTGTGTGTGTGTGTGTGTCTATGTGTGTGTATCCATGTGTGTGTGTCCATGTGTATGTGTGTGTGTGCGCAATGGTAAATAGCAACCTGCTTTATCCTTTCACAGGTTTGTTCTACTTCACAGAATATGGGAAAATGTTCATACTGAGCTGGAAGCATATGCGCTCATATGTCGCTCAACCCTGATATGCAGAATCGTAGATACTTTGTAATTAGGGGTGAGCTCTCCGAATTGGAAGTTATTTTTGCATGGGAATTTGGCTGTTTTGAGTAAAATCACAAAAATCTAAAAATTGCTCTGTTCCATGTACCGCATTCGGTTCTATAGTGACGTTAACAAAATTGCCACTGGGGATTCCCCAGATTACGCTAGAGTGGCAGAACAAGTTGTTTTTCTCATTCATGTGAAAAACAGCTCATTCTGCCACTTTAGCATGGCCTCCAGGGTGGAAAATCACTATGGGCCAAAAATCCTTATTTTCACCTTTCTAGTCATTTTGGTAACGTCCTGTTAGCTGAAAATTCTTCTTTCTGAAGCCAATTTTGCATTTCAAGCCTATGGCCATTCAGCGCTGGGGGTTTGTCTGGATCGTGCTTGGTGTGGGCCTTTAGGGGATAGTGGTGTTGGATCATTAATGAAAAAGGAAGTATTTATTGTTAATTTAGATCAATAAAGGACATTGTTGTGTTTTTATTTCTTTTTTAACTGTCTTTGAAAATGGGTAAGAGGTATGTCACAACCCCTACAACTCATTTCATCTGGGGAAGGGGCAGGAATATGAAGGTTAAAAGGGACCCCAGATGCCACCATGAGACCCTCAAGGCCCCCCCTCCCCAGGGTGATGATGCACCCACCTCCTTCTGGGCATGGAAAGTGGGGAAGAGATTAGACAAGAGCTCTGGGGGAGTAGGGGAGGCTTGGTCTCCTCTCTCTTCCAGAGTCCCCCCAAACCATGGACCATGCAGACTGGTATAACTGTCGGTCTGGGCTCTGCATTCTGGCTATCCCAGCCTGCATGGGTGACAAGGGGTGAAAGAGGCTTGAGAGGGGGGACCCCACACTGTCCATTTTCATGAAATGCATACAATGTGTATACAGAACTTGGAACTCAGTAATGCAGCACGGCGTACTTAAAGAGAGGTGAAACACCCCCAGACAAGTTACCTATTACCTATCAGCTTTAAGCAGCTGCAGCCTCCTCCTCTCTCTCATATGCTTCTTCTCCCCTTGTAAACTGACCATCCATTGAAGACACTCTTTGCAACCTCAGTTATTGCATAGTTGGCAAATGTGGATGGTCACTGAAGACATAACCAGAGGCTGCAAAACCGTAGTCAGTGTGCACCACCTAGGTGAGAGATGGACAGTGACCAGAAGGGATCAAACGCAGCACCACAGTATTAGTGTTGCTGCAACACACTGTGTAGTGGCACCTGTTGCCATTTTGATGGAATAGCCAGCCTGATGTTGCTTTCTAATCGTATCTTGTGAGCTACAGCTCTGGCAGAGGATAAACTGCACACAGGCCCCATGGTTTGGTTTCTCTCAGGAACACACACTCTTTTCTTTTCTTTTCTTTCCTTTTTTTCTCTGCTGTCTGAGTAAACTTTATTAAAAACTTCCTGGTTAACAAACAGATAACATTATCACAGGACTCTAGATCAGCTGTATAAAGGTGGCTATATACTAATAGATTTTCAGCAGATTCAACCATCAGATAGATTCCTGTCAAATGTCTGTCAGGTCGAATCTGACAGGAATTTATCTGATGTCTGCCACACACAAGGAACAGATTTCCAATAGATTTCAGAATGAAATCTGTTGAAAAGCAATCTAAATGGATTAGGATGGAGTGGCGTGTTTGTGACATCATGGAACAGCGAGGTAAATGGGGAGAACAATCCAGTCAGCCATAGCTTGGCCAAAGTGATCCACCAGGTCAGATCGCTGGCCAAGCGGTTAAGCGGGGCTGATGTACACATGCTGGGTTCTCAACAGAGGTGGTCATTATCACCTGCCTCAGCCATGTTGCATTTGGTGTGTGTAAGGAGCTATAGACCCTCTGTAACCCACCCATTGGTGCCAGTGCTCAGTGTCAGACCCTCAATGATAAAACCTTCTGTGAAAAGCCCTCATTTACAGGCCCCAATGACTTTCCCCAAGGGAAAGACATCCAGTAACAGACCCCAGTGACAGAAGACAAACCTCAATGACAGACCCCAAGTGAAAGTCCTTAATTGAAAAATGACTGATCCTATACAGACAGCTTTATCTTTTGGTTTCCATGCTACATCAGCCATACCAAGCAGCGGCTGCTGTCTCATCTTCTCTCCTGTGCCTCTCCTCTGATCTACATCCTACCGGTGAGGATGCTCTTTGCATCCTCAGTGACAGGAGACTCAGGCAGCAGTAACCATAGTCAGGGCCCCGGCCATTGACTTATAAGCATAAGAAACTCACTGCAGAAGATAAGAATGCAACAATGAACATTTGGAGGGGGTACATTCACAAGCAGTTTCCATAGCTTCAGGTAAGTATCATTCAGGATATTTCAAAACTCATAGCTACAGACTGAGCCAGAAGGGTCATTTTAAAAATGTTAGATCAAGAGAAAGAGCTTGCATATTAAAGTAAAATGCAAAATCATTTTGAATGACTGTGGAGTTACACTTTAAATCTTAACTTCAGTGACTTGTTCTTATTTGTGTATAAGCTGTTTGATTAGCTTACTCAGAAGGCTCATTCTGGGTTTCACCTCTTACAGTCTACTGTAAATAGCTCAATAATGGTAACCCAAGAAGGAGCAGTGCATCCACATTCCCTGCTGCTAATTGTTTCAGCTTGGCTGCTTCAGCTCATGTCATTAAATTTTTAGAACATAATTTTCAGCAGGTAAAGTTGTGCTTCGCATACAAGGTATCCTTTGGGTATGCTGCTTTCTTAGCTGTCCAATGATACATTTAGAACCAGGGCTTGAGTTGTGCCTCCAGTCGGTGGCAGTTGTGATCCATTTATTAGTCTAAATCCAGGACTAGAGTTAGATTTGGCAGTTATTCTGTAATGTTAAAGAGGAACTGTAACAAAGGATTGAGCTGATACCATTTTCCTCATGAGAAATGTTTACCTTTTCTTAAAGGGAACCTGTACTGAGTTAAATTATTTTAAATAAACATATGAGGTAACTTCAAATGAACATTACATAGTTACCTTACCATCAGTTCCTTTCAGAAGCTCACCATTTTCTTCTGACAGTGATCCCTTCCAGTTCTGACAACATTTTGTCAGAACTGAAATATATCAGTTGCTGTCAGTTATAGCTGAGAGGACAACTGATGTGCCAGTTAATGTCCATGTTTCTCTATGGCTCAAGTGGGCAATGTTACAGTTTAACAGTGTGCTGACCAGGAAGCTGTTATGGGGTAATGGACATTTTCAAAATGGAGGACGGAAAATTCCCTTGATCACAGTGGACAAACAGGGCACAGGAGAGGAGAAAGAGATTGAGGAGTAGACTACACGGGAGGCAAGTATGATTTGTGTTTGTTTATTTTGTCTTTTAATTTTCAGTTTAGGTTTTCTTTAAATAGTTCATCAATGAAAACCACACCCTTAGTGTGATGTCAGCACCTACTGGTAAGTCCTGGCATTACACTGTGGGAGCCTTGTTGCATTGTGGTAAATAATGTTTTTTTTTTTTCCAACTGCCTAGTAACCAGTATCTCCCTCTGGCCATATGTATACCTATAAAAAAACTTTTAGCCTATTGCATTGTTAGGGAGTGTAGTTATGGATAATGGCAGTTGATGCTGTCTGTTTTTTTTTCATGTCTGCCAGTAGTAAAGAGGATTACATGCAGGTTGAATGTGGATCAAACAATATGAACAAATTTACATGACGCACATCAATCATTTCTTGAACTCTCTTCTATTTTTTAACTTCTCACCTTGCAATGTATTGATTTATTTTTTCCCCCTTTTCGCTACAGTTCCTCTTTAATTGCTGAAGTTTCCATATTGCCTGATGTAGCAGATGGATAGGGGATAAGCATGTGATATCTTTAGCCCATATTGTGCACTCTCCAATTATTGCAACTACAATTTAGCTCTTACAAAAGTTTATACTGCAAGTATTTATTTTGTTATATTTCGACTTTCTATTTGCTAGAACAAACTATACAATAAAAGTCTTCTACAGCACAGAACGGCCCGGAATTAACTCTTCCCCATTGTGCTGGCATTTATAGACCAATACATCAAATAGACCAACTAGGCATTTTAGCTGTAAAATGTCATTTTCAATGTATGTCACCTACCATCAGAGTAAGGGAGCAATCCCATTCTGAGCTAAATGCCATAGGTTTCTACAGAGCTACAAGGTGGACTCTGGCAGCTGTCGTTTTAATGGTACATTTCAACTGCAGCTTGTCACTACATTGTTCCTTTCTGCCTTGCATCAGCTTAAGTATTAAGCCCAAGGTGTGAACAAGCACAGAGTCAGGGCCTTTCCACATTTATTAGCTGCAGAGCACTCATACAGCTTATTAAAGAGAAGTGCCAGTGGTGGAGAAAGCACAGCACTTACGGTACCTTCCTACTCATATTGTAGGTCACAGTTTATTAAGGGTACACTGTTGGTTTCTAATACATTTTAAATAGCCATATTTTTAATTCTTTCTTCACAGAAACATTTGAAATTAGTCATTGGTCAATGATGTATACATACAGCATTACCAGTTTGGCATATCTATGTCTTGAAAAAGCATTGCTGCAGCAGGCGAAACATACATTAGGCCAAGATGGACTGGGATTGTTTACATATCTTAATTTATATAGACTGTGAATATAGCTTGACATTTTTTTCCTTAAAGGGAAGGTTCAAGCAAAATAAAAAAATGAGTTTCACTTACCTGGGGCTTCTACCAGCCCCATGCAGCCATCCTGTGCCCTCGTAATCACTCACTGCTGCTCCAGTCCCCCGCTGGCAGCTTGCCGACCTCAAAGGTCGGCGAGCCGCATTGCGTACATTTTTACGCATTCCCGCTAGTGCAGGAACATTAACACATACATCTTTACACATTACTGGTTCGATGCGTAAGTGAAACTCATTTTTTTATTTTGCTTGAACCCTCCCTTTAAGGAAAAAAATGACAAAATGTTTACGCATTGAACCAGTAATGCGTAAAAATGTATGTGTTAATGTTCCTGCACTAGCGGGAATGCGTAAAAATGTACGCAATGCGGCCCGCCGACCTCCGAGGTCGGCAAGCTGCCAGCAGGGGACTGGAGCAGCAGTGAGTGATTACGAGGGCACAGGATGGCTGCATGGGGCTGGTAGAAGCCCCAGGTAAGTGAAACTCATTTTTTTATTTTGCTTGAACCTTCCCTTTAAAGAGAGTCTGAAGCCATATTAAAATGGCTTTTTAGCTTATATTCAGCAGGGGCATGTTTGCCCCTGCTAAAACGCCGCTATCCTGTGGCATAACGAGGGGTCTTTACCCCTCAAATCCCCCCTGCTACCTCCGGGGAGAGCTTCCGTGTGAGGCAGGGCTATGAGCAGCAGCCCTGCCTCACACGCGTCTATCAGCGGCGGATCTCCGCCTCTCCCCCGCCTCTCTCAGTCTGCCTTTGCTGAGAGGGGCGGGGGAGAGGCAGAGATCTGCCGCTGACAGACGCGTGTGAGGCAGGGCTGCAGCTCATAGCCCTGCCTCACACGGAAGTGCACAGGGGCAGCAAAATCCACAGGAGGCCGATGTACTAGTCCTCAAAAGGGCTGTTTGGGGTGCTTTCACAGCAAGTGAGGAACAAGAACAAAGGCCTTGCTAATGCTTTCTTTATTGATCTGCAGCAAGTCCATGAGGGGGTGCTAGCT